>NC_136501.1:111484927-111577427 GCF_053919585.1 Euprymna scolopes
TTGTAGCTAGACGAGTGCTTTTTGTGAAAATTTGGCAATAGGGGAGGGGACCGAAGATTGAAGCTAAGACGAGCATTAACCATGAGAATAACAGCTCATACGTTTTTTTTTTTTCTGTGGGAAAGAGGTGGCAGGGTGGAGAAAAAGGGCATCACCTACAGGGTGTAACGATAAAATTGTCACCCTAGAAAAGACGACATGATTCCATTTCAGTTTGATGAAAACCGATTTTCTTTTTTGTTGCAAACCATCTACTAGTTGGCCAGTTGTGTACAAATCCCAAGGGTGATAGAAGTCTTGTATCATGTCTGAAAGTGACAACGTTCAACGAGTGAGATCAAAGATATGCCGCTGTACAACATGCTCTTTACCGATGCAAGTTATGACAACAGGACCATTGCCAGCACCCTCAAAATACTTAACTGGTTTGCCACAAATAACAGGGATGTGCCCGGGGTGACGAAAACAAAGTTTCTGGCCGCGGTTATGGTCTTTGGTGTGGTTTCAAGTGAGGGCCATATCATGCCACCTCACATCTTTGAAGTCGGCTTGAAAGTCAACACCAAAGTGTACCGGGATGTGCTGAAGAGTTTGATGATTCTCTGATGTAATCAGGTGGCCGCTGGTAGACCCTAGGTGTGTTAGCAAGACTCAATACCAGCTCACAAGTTCAAAGAGACCACTGGCAGGTGCTCGTCTGAGCTCCAGTCTCTGGTCCCCCCTCACCAATCTTTCACGAAAAACACCCGTCTAGCTGAATCCACTGTAAAAAGTTTCCCCCACTCTATATCTGTGCCTAAATCAAAACGCGGATTCCATGAACAAAGCTTCTTTCTTAGAACTGCATGCCTGTGGAACTCTGTTCCGTCTGCCTGCTTCCCTCCGGACTACAACTTGGATGTCTTCAAGTCCAACATTAACAAATTCCTAATGAACCGCCTCCTTAAGTAAACACTTCATCAAATCTCCACACTAACGTAATGTACTTGCAATAACCCTTATCCCTGAGTGGCTTCCGGGCCTTGATAAGTGGTGATCACTGTGTAAAAAAAAAAAAAAAAAGGTTTGGCTTCAGAAGGTGTGCTATGACTTTGTACCCTTCTCTCACTGGTCCCTTCCTCCCCAGACCTGAACCGCTAGAGAACATCACCAACAGGACTTCCCACAACATGAAAACTAGCCTGATCGCCTGCCGGTGCTTGTGGAAAAGGCATACTCCCAATTCTGGGCCTGTATCAAGCTGGTGATTGAGGCTGAAGGCAGCTACATTGAATAGATGTCAGCTCTACTACATAATCAAGTTACCTGAATTAATTTTTTTAATAAAACTTTTAAAATGAAGCTGTAGTGTTGTTTTCTTTCAGGCGAAACGTTTATCGGTCCACTCTGTATTATATATACATAATCAGTATTAAAACTTAATCGCTTTATTTTAGTCATAAGTACAGAAAGTGGGAGGAATTGTCACTCCTTAATTCAGATGTATTCTGAGTTTACCTATTAACAATCTTTAAAAGATCCACCGGTGTAAAAAAAAAATGAAAGAAAAAAAAATGAAAGAAAAAAAAATGAAAGAAAAAAAAATGAAAGAAAAAAAAATGGAAGAAAAAAAAATGGAAGAAAAAAAAATGAAAGAAAAAAAAATGAAAGAAAAAAAATGAAAGAAAAAAAATGAAAGAAAAAAAATGAAAGAAAAAAAAATGAAAGAACAAAAAATGAAAAAAAAAATGAAAAAAAATGAAAAAAAAATGAAAAGAAAATGAAAGAAAAAAAATGAAAGAAAAGTCTTCATTTCTTCTTTGTATTCTCTTTCCTTTGACAGAGTGAGGAAGGGGGAAATATATATATATATATAAATATATATATATATATATATATATATATATATATATATATATATATATATACACACACACACACACAAAGAGAGGGAGAAGAAAGAGATAGAATGTTGATGCTGATGTTGTAAAAATAAAATCAAAGACGTTCACACCAGAAATTATGTTCACAAGATATACCCAAAGAAGGTCGGAGGTTACATTGGCCGAAACGTTGTGAGAATAACAAAAAGCTGAGAGCAATAAGCTGCATCATTAATCGTCATCTCAAAAGCTTTCAAAACATGACAGTTTAATGTAAAAAGATTTTTGCGTACATTCCTTACTGTTGGACAGTACGTTAAATTCTGAAAAATAGGTTTGCAAAGACTGTGAACGTTATGAATAAAATATTAGGAAGAAAATGATGTATTGCAAGTCTGCAACAAATGTGAGAAAACAATTAATTTCACAATTAATAATGCAACTTGTTAGACTAATATTTTCATTAGTTGAATGCTTAAATATTAGAAACATCTGAAATATATTTATGACTATTATGTTCATAATTATTGCTGAATACATATACACACACGTGTACACGCGTTGTATGTGCTCTCCGCTTATCTCGGCCTTATTTTCCAGTCGTTCTGGTCTTCTCCTTGCTACTAGACTCAAACAAAGCCGATTCAGGGGAGGTTTGGTTGGAGATTGCAAAACCTTTGCCTCACAATTACACGCGCTACTGCCCCTAAGGAGTATCCTTTGTCTTTTGAGACTGAACGGAAGCATGGACACGTGTACACACATATACACACACACACGTACATATAAAGATATACACAAACACATGTACATTATATATTTCAAACAAAGCCGATTCAGGGGAGGTTTGGTTGGAGATTGCACAACCTTTGCCTCACAATTACACGCGCTACTGCCCCTAAGGAGTATCCTTTGTCGTTTGAGACTGAATGGAAGCATGGACACGTGTACACACATATACACACACACACGTACATATAAAGATATACACAAACACATGTACATTATATATTTCAAACAAAGCCGATTCAGGGGAGGTTTGGTTGGAGATTGCACAACCTTTGCCTCACAATTACACGCGCTACTGCCCCTAAGGAGTATCCTTTGTCGTTTGAGACTGAATGGAAGCATGGACACGTGTACACACATATACACACACACGTACATATAAAGATATACACAAACACATGTACATTATATATTTCAAACAAAGCCGATTCAGGGGAGGTTTGGTTGGGATTGCACAACCTTTGCCTCACAATTACACGCGCTACTGCCCCTAAGGAGTATCCTTTGTCTTTTGAGACTGAACGGAAGCATGGACACGTGTACACACATATACACACACACACACACACGTACATATAAAGATATACACAAACACATGTACATTATATATTTCAAACAAAGCCGATTCAGGGGAGGTTTGGTTGGTGATTGCACAACCTTTGCCTCACAATTACACGCGCTACTGCCCCTAAGGAGTATCCTTTGTCTTTTGAGACTGAACGGAAGCATGGACACGTGTACACACATATACACACACACACACACACACGTACATATAAAGATATACACAAACACATGTACATTATATATTTCAAACAAAGCCGATTCAGGGGAGGTTTGGTTGGGATTGCACAACCTTTGCCTCACAATTACACGCGCTACTGCCCCTAAGGAGTATCCTTTGTCTTTTGAGACTGAACGGAAGCATGGACACGTGTACACACATATACACACACACACGTACATATAAAGATATACACAAACACATGTACATTATATATTTCAAACAAAGCCGATTCAGGGGAGGTTTGGTTGGGGATTGCACAACCTTTGCCTTACAATTACACGCGCTACTGCCCCTAAGGAGTATCCTTTGTCTTTTGAGACTGAACGGAAGCATGGACACGTGTACACACATATACACACACACACGTACATATAAAGATATACACAAACACATGTACATTATATATTTCAAACAAAGCCGATTCAGGGGAGGTTTGGTTGTAGATTGCACAACCTTTGCCTCACAATTACACGCGCTACTGCCCCTAAGGAGTATCCTTTGTCTTTTGAGACTGAACGGAAGCATGGACACGTGTACACACATATACACACACACACGTACATATAAAGATATACACAAACACATGTACATTATATATTTCAAACAAAGCCGATTCAGGGGAGGTTTGGTTGGTGATTGCACAACCTTTGCCTCACAATTACACGCGCTACTGCCCCTAAGGAGTATCCTTTGTCTTTTGAGACTGAACGGAAGCATGGACACGTGTACACACATATACACACACAGACACGTACATATAAAGATATACACAAACACATGTACATTATATATTTCAAGCAAATATTATTACATGCAACGGAGACACTTTGCTTTATAATTCTTTTTTTTTTTTAATTTTTCGATTTTCTGTATAATCTTTTTTGTATCAAAATCAAAAATATTGTTGCTGTCACGAGCTCTTTCGATTCGTCCACGAATCATCATCAGATGTTGAAGTAATGTTAATACTCGAATTCTTAATCGACTTTTCATCGAATCTATATATTTAAACTTATCGCCGTTTACTGTATATTTTAGTTTTCACTTTTAATTCTCATTTTCGCTCCTTCGGATTTTTACTTCCAAAACCTGGAGATGATTCATGGATGAATCGAAAGCGCTCGTGACAGCAACAATTATGGAACTTTTATTAATATTTTTTGATTTTTATACAAAAAAGATTATACGGAAAATCGAAAAATTAAAGAAAAGAATCATAAAGCAAAGTGTCTTTGTTGCATTTAATAATTGCTTGAATGAAAAAATGCTGCCTAAATATACCAATTTCAAATAATATATATATATATATATATGTGTGTGTGCTAACAGTCTTTATGTGCATATGTGCATATATATATATATATATTAAAAAGTTTGACTCTAAAATTTCAAGTGTTTAGACCGAAAATTGGCGGAGGAGTTTGGTAGAGTCTGCAAAGGTCGACTCTTTCAACTTTAACCTCTTAGCAGCCAATTTTTCGCCCAAAACCTGATTAAAAAGCTTGCTGCATGTCTGAAGACCCTTTATATAAAATTTCAAATGTTTAGACCCAAAATTGGTTGAATAGTTTGCTAGAGACCGCAAAGGTCAATTTTTTTTAACTTTGACCCCTTGGCAGCCAAATTTTTGGCCAAAAAAACGATTAAAAAACTTGCCCTATGTTTGAATACACTTTATGTAAATTTTCAAATGTTTTGACCAAATTTTTTTTTTTAACTTTGACCCCTTAACATTTATTATTTTGAGCTCAAGTTAAAAAGTTTGATCCATGTCACAGGAACCTACATCTAAAATTTCAAGTGTTTAGACCAAAAATTGGCGGAGGAGTTTGCTAGAGATTTCAAAGGTCAAATCATTGAACTTTTACCCCTTGAAAGGCAAATTTCAGGCCGAAAACCAATTAAAAATTTTTTTCCCATATCTCAATACCCCTTATGTAAAATCTCAAGCCTGTGGATTGAAAATTGACAGAGTAGTTTGGTAGGGAAATGTACACATACAGACAATTTCACTTTATATATATATATATGATGATGATTGCAACGTCTTGTCAGACGAGTGCCACTCCCTCAGATATTTAAAATCCATGAGCCCAAATGCCTGAGGGAGTATCTATACAAAGATGATGTTACAGAGTCTTAGCTTTGTACGACAGCTAAGTCTCTCTCTCGGTTCAAAATGTTGAGATCCAGCAACAAGCAAGAGCAAGATAGCCAGCAATAAATTAAACTGCAGACCAGCTTAATGCGGGTACTGGTCTCCTGCTTTATGGTTTTTTAAATCAGAGATTTGCTTCTCCTAGAAAGGTTGCCTTTACCACGGCTTACGGGAGCCCTCTCCACCCCAATACACATATACACACACACACACACACACGCAAATATACACTGTGCTAGTTGGCCGTTGACCCAGAAAAGAGTTCATTCGCCCTTTGGAAGGTCTTGTTTTTAATCCTTCAGGGAGACTAGCCACCCTCCTCACCAAACAAGTTTGGTGGGGGAGACTAGCCACCCTCGTCACCAAACAAGTTTGGTGACCCGACCATGAGGCAGGTAGTACTGGGTTACATGGTACCAGTAGCATATGACATGACCTGACAAACAATATATATATATATATATATATATATATATATATATACATACACACACACACATACATACATAAATGTACGAGGTGTCCAAAAAGTCACTGAAGGGTTTTGAATTTAAATAGATTCTGTATTTATCTTTCTGTAATTTTAATACAACTTGCCTAAGACATTTAGAAAAAAAAAAAAAAAATGCAAAGTTCAAACAATCTTTATGAAAAATAATCTCTTAAATGTTGCTCATTTTCAGCTTCACATATTTGTGCTCTTTCCAAAACATTATTCATGACAGATTGCAGAATCTCTGGATTGCGATTTAACTCCCTTATTTTGTTCCTGATGTTTTCATTCAATTCTTGCAGGGTTTGGGGTTTGTTAACAGACTCTTTCTTGAAAATATCCCCACATAAAAAATGTCAGGGCTAGTCAAGTCTGGAAAACGTTGTGGCCATTTGACATTGCCATAGCGAGATAATGTTGCCGCCAAAGCATTGCCCGAGAAGCTTCATGGTGTCTTTTGCCATATAAGTCATTGCTCCATCTTGTCGGAACCATAATTCAGGCCAATTTTGAATTTATGGACACAGAAAATCTGTAATCATAGTACGGTATCTCTCTCCATTTCTCTTTACCAGTGACAGCATTTTCGTCTTTATCTTAAAAAAAAAAAATGATGTCCAATAATCTTCTTCATTATGGGATGCAAAACCTCAAAATCTAATTTTGTTTATTAACGAATCCGTTCAAATGAAAATGGACTTCATCTGACAATCAACTTTTGCAGAAAACTGGGATCATTTCGGACAAGTTTTTGCATTTGAACTGCATATTGAACCCTTGTTTTAAAATCTTCAGGCTTCAAGTGTTGAACAAGCTACACTTTTATAAGGGTTTTAAACTGTGCAGAATATTGTGTAGTGAGCTTCAACATCTCCCAAGTTGTGTGGAACGTCGTTGAATCTCTCTTGCACTCGTTCCCTATTTTCATTTGTGATGACATTTCGAGGTCTGCTAACTCGCGGAAGATCAATTACAGCTCCTTACTCTTCAAATCGGTGCACAATGTTTGAAATTGTGTTGTGACTTGGGCTCTTACAGGAAAATGCCGACCGTCGATAAGAAATAAACACATCCATGTATCTATAAAAGCGAAATTGTGTGTGTGTGTGCATACGTTTCCCTTACAAAATACTCTGTCAATTTTCAGTCAACAAACTCAAGATTTGACAAAAGGTGTATTGAGATTTGGGAAAATCTTTTTAATCGGGTTTTCAGGCAGAAATTTGGCTATCTAAGGGTCAAAATTCAACGATTTGCCTTTTGAAATCTCTAGCAAACTCCTCCGACAATTTTGGGTCTAAACACTTGAAATTTTAGATGTAGGTTTCTTGGACATGGATCAAACTTTTTAATTTGATTTGAACCCAAAACAAAGGTTATGGGGTCAAATTTATCAAGTGTATTCAGACATAGGGTAAGTTTTTTTTTAATCAGTTTTTGGCCGAAAATTTGGCTGCCAAGGGGTCAAAGTTGAAAAGATTTTACCTTTGCGGTCGCTAGCAAACTATTCAGCCAATTTTGGGTCTAAACATTTGAAATTTTATATAAACGGTATTCAGACATGCAGCAAGCTTTTTAATCAGTTTTTGGGCGAAAATTTGGCTGCTAAGAGGTCAAAGATTCTACCAAACTCATCTACCAATTTTGGGTCTAAAACTTGAAATTTTAAAATGTAGGCTACCTAGACACGAGTCAAACTTTTAATATATATATATATATATATATATATATATATATATATATAAATACACACGTGTACATATTTATATACATACAAATACACACACACATATATATATATATATATATATATATATATATATCGTTAAGAGATTAAGTAGGTGAACCGAAACTAGGAGAGAGAGGGGGGAAGGACCGAGACAAGCAGAGAGAGAGAGGGGGGGAAGGAGCGAGACAAGCAGAGAGAAAGAGGGGGGGAAGGAGCGAGACAAGCAGAGAGAGAGAGGGGGAAAGGACCGAGACAAGCAGAGAGAAAGAGGGGGGGAGGTCCGAGAAAAGCAGAGAGAAAGAGGGGGGGAGGTCCGAGAAAAGCAGAGAGAAAGAGGGGGGAGGTCCGAGACAAGCAGAGAGAGAGAGAGGGGGAGGGGGGGAGGTCCGAGACAAGCAGAGAGAGAGAGAGGGGGAGGGGGGGAGGTCCGAGACAAGCAGAGAGAGGGAGAGGGGGGATGGAGACAAGCAGAGAGAGAGGGGGGATCGAAACAAGCACAGAGAGAGGGGGAGTGATCGAGACAAGCACAGAGAGAGGGGGAGTGATCGAGACAAGCAGATAGAGAGGGGGGATCGAGACAAGCAGAGAGAGAGGGGGGATCGAGACAAGCAGAGAGAGAGGGGGGATCGAGACAAGCAGAGAGAGAGGGGGGATCGAGACAAGCAGAGAGAGAGGGGGGATCGAGACAAGCAGGGAGAGAGGGGGGGATCGAGACAAGAGAGGGAATAGGACAGAAAGAAACAGAGAATAGGAGAAAGAAGAGGGGAAGAGAATGAGATAAAGAGAGCGAAAAAAAATGAATAAAAAATTAAAAAAAAAAAAATAGAAAAAGATAAAATTACTCAGCTGTAAAAAAACGATTTCAAGATCTAAATAGACTTTTATGTAAATTTCGTTTACATTTGCGAGGTGATCGTTGGGAGGAGGAGGAGGGTTGGGAATTGTAAATATTGGTAGAAATCTTCGTTCGTGTTTGCGATGATTTATTATACGACCACCCTGAAGCGACGATGCTTCTTCCTGCAACTCTAAACTTAAACATTAAAAAGCAACGCTGACGGAGGCAAATATGCGAACAGTTTCCTAAATTTATTGTCCAAACACAAATTCAAACATCTTTCTCTCGCTTTTCCCCACTCTCCATAAATACACACACTTTTCAAGGGAAATAATCGAAGCTTCACCTGCTTTCCAATTAAAGTCAGAATTAATATTCATAAATATACGAGCACCTTTGCTGAAATGCAAGTCTGTAACATTTCATCTATCCGCCACTTATATATAAAAAACACTTTTTCTCTAGGTGTGTCTGTATGTCTGGATTCCTCCTCTAACGACTCCAAAACTGATTTTTTTTTCTTTTTTTACAAAGGCATCAGTATTACAGTTGTTTTAAAAGTAATAGAAATATTTTTTTTTTTTTTAAACAGTAATGAATTTTCCGAACTCAATATTTTTCAATTTTTAAACTTTAAAAATCTATCAAAATTTTTCTATTGATTCTTTTTTTACGATATTTTCAGGGTCAATGTGAAATTTTATGTTCTTTCCAATAAAACGAATATAATATCTTAGACAAACGTTTTTTTTTTAAATTCACGCCCCCCCCCCCCCATTTTTAAGTGTCTATTAAAAACTAATTAATTTAGTCACCGAAAAGTAAATAATTAATTTACTCACAAATTGAAGAGAAAAGGTCAATAAATAATATATTCAAATTTAAAAAAAAAAAAACAGTGTTGTTTTAGAATTTTACCTGTAAAGTTTGAAGTTTAAAACCTTTTTTTTAAACCACATTATTTGTTTTTACTTTTTTTTTTTTTAAATGGAACCTTGGTCCTTGCTCCTTTAATTGAAAAAAAATTAGGGCTTGAATTACATTTTTCGAGGAGTTATAAGCTTGGAAAGACAGGGGGTCGAATAATTCACGCCTCCCATTTTGAAATGTCTAATAATAATTAATTTAGTCACTGAAAAGTAAATAATTAATTTACTCACAAATTGAAGAGAAAAGGTCAATACATAATATATTCAAATTTAAAACAAAAAAAATGTACTGTTTTTTAGAAATTTACCTGTAAAGTCCGAAGTTTAAAACCTTTTTAAAAAAAAAAAACACGTTTTTTTTTTGTTTTTTTTTTTTTTTAATGAAACCTTGGTCCTTGCTCCTTTAATTGAAAAAAAAAATTAGGGCTTGAATTGCATTTTTCGAGGAGTTATAAGCTTGGAAAGATGGGGTGGAATTATTCACTATTTTCACGAAATTTCTGACACCGCTAAGGCATCACCGCTTATCAAGGCCAAGAGGCCACTCTAGGATAAGGGTTAAAGAGTGTACAGTAGACAATTGGACAATATAGTAATCGTTAGTAATGGAAATTCAGTAAATTTGTTAACTTGAACGGCTCATCAAAAACTTGTTTACGTTAGACTTGAAGACAAACATATTGTAGTCAGCTGGTCAGATTTTTTTTTCTTTTTTTTCCACACAAATACACTTTATGTGTCCAGGGGTGTTTTTAGACAGGTTTTGTATTGGAATGCTTCCGATAATTATTGAGAATCGATAATCGCAAAAATTCAATTAAAGACGGTGCAGTCTAACTTTCAAAGTTAACACCCCTGTACAGCCTAAAATCATGACTGCCTTTGAGAAGTTTTATCAACGCTGTAGAGGACTAGGATATATATATAAATCCTAATCCCGTTACAAAAGAAAATAATGAAACGAATGGAATGAAGGAAACAAAAACTTAGTTGCTGGATAAAATAAACGTGTCGTTTATTTACTGTTGAAAAGTGAATGTTTTAGGTGTAACACGTGTTCATGTCCGCGAGGGGGTCACCATCGTTTGTTGCGGGACTGGTGGTGTAGAAAGAAAAGGAAATGTGGGTTCATCTCACGTTCGGGTCACTATCGTTTGTTCGCGCGTGGGAAGAGAAGTGAGTAATGTAGTAGGGATGGGAATGATAGTCCAGCGTGTAGACAAAGACAAAGGATAGAGGGTTGACATCAGTAAAGCTGTGCGCCATGTTAGCAGTCAGCTAAGCGGAGGTGTTCTCCGGCACAAGTTGTAGATAGAGAGAGAGAGAAAGTCAATCCAGGTTATGGAGAGAGAAAGCGTATAAGGTGTACGTACTGTTTGTTAGTTTTTTGCCCCACATACAGTAGCAAGTGGCGTGAGGAGCGCCAACCGAAACGGCGGCGACTGGTCCGTAGACCACTCACCTTGGAAGGCGAGTTGGAAAAGGAAGAAGCTGCTTATTGCTCTTGCTTTTATAGTTGTTTCCGGTGGTCTTTTGCGCATGTGTGGATTTCCTTTGAAAGGAGAAGTGGCGTTGCCCATCTGTGCGTACGTGTGCGCGTATGTGAGTACATGTGTGTACGTTAGCATGTGTGTGTATACACGTGAATGTGAGTGTGTATATGCGAACGTGAATATATGTACGTGTGTGGATGTGCGCGCGTATGTATATGACAAGTAATACAGCTTGAGATGTGAACGCGTGTTTTTGTGTGAGACTTGAAAAGGCTCACGCAACACACAAGCAAGGGCCCAGCATATAAAATTAACGATATGTTCTTTGATAAGACAGGTGCGCATCTGATACTAATGTTTCTGACTAGAGCACAATTGAACTATGATACTTGCCTTTTACATTTTAAACTTTAATTCAAAGCATGACATAAAAATAATTTTATGAAATCAAAAATAAGTTTCAGGTTCTCTCGGAAACTACTGAACTGATCTAACTGCAATCTTGTATGGATCTTTGTTTTGATAAGGTGCAGTGAACTAAGTATTATGATATCCATTCGATGCATTTTTGTTGGAGATTAACAGAAATTAGTTTTTAATTCACCATTCGTTACATAAACATACATGCATACCTAATTTTATATATAGGACACATAACTGTGTGTGTGTGTTTCTGCGTGTGTGCATATGTATGCATATGCGTGTGAGCCTGTGTTTATCTGTGTGCGCGTGTGCGTATTTATTTGTGTGTCTGTGTTTGTATGTTTGTATGTATGTGTGACTGATTTGCACAGAAGAGTATGTCTTTCCTATACTCCGATTCACCCAAACAAGGCTATTGTCACTCGGACGTATTGGACGTTGCTATTTGGTATCAACAGGGGGGCGCTAAGTAGGGAGCTGAGAAGCGAGATGTCTGTTCACATTACATTTAAATTTGGAGAATGTACATGTCTTTAAGTATAGTCTAATTACTACGCTTTAGGCCTAGCGGTTTCAAAATTCATAATAATCAGTTCGTTAGTTGGTTGATGTGTACGAGCAATAATCCAATATATTTTTGTCATATTTTAGCAGATTATTATCGAAAAATGCAAAAAGTCAATATTCAAATATTTGTAGGGGTGCTCAGTTTCTAATGCAAAGTTTTACTAAATCGACCGTCCATTTTAGAACCACTCACCATTTTTAGGCCAAATGTCACGAATTTAGCATTTTTAAGCAGTGTGGCCCTTTTTTTTTTTTTTAAATTGGCTTGAAATTTTTTTCTTTTCCGATTATCTTCTATAATATAAATCTCACCTGTTTGTTTATATGTATGTATGTATGTATGTGTGTATGTATGTAGCTACAGATTTTCACAATATTGGTATTGTTTTGAAGCTTGACCCTTCGGACGACAAATATCGAAAAATTGGTTGAAAAAATTACTTCACCTTTAACTGGGCACTTTTCTACAAAGAGGGCGGGGGTCGCTTTTTTCTTGCCGATAGTTTCGAAAGTCATACCCTTTTCGATTGACTAGCCTTAATTCAAATCTCCGCCACTTCCGATTTAGCGATGAACGCAACAGCAAAGACTTTTTTTTTTTCACATTCTTTTCCTCCTTCGCGGTACGGGTTCGAGCCTGCCTGCCTTCCTACTACCACTTTTTTTTTTTTTTTTTGCTCAACACACACCTCCAAACACCCGGGCAACGCTGGGCACCCAAGCTAGTTTTAGATAAATATTTATGATTATCTTCAAGTTTCATCACACAACATCTATAAAAGGTTTTGCCCAAACTTTTCTCATTTTGTTTTTTTTGTTTATTTCGAATTGTTTGTCGGTACTTTTTAGTACCGTGCTGAAATAATAACGTCATTATTTCGAAAGCCATTCGTAATATGGGGAGGGGAGGGTGTTTTGTAACTATTCTGTGCTTCCACCTTAAAATTTAATAAATAAAAGAAAAAAGATCGTAAAACTTGAATTTAACCTAAAAAAAACTATTTAAAAATAGCGCGGTACCAAAAATACATAAGCACCGTTTTTTTTTTGTTTTTTTTTTAATAAGCAATCTTCAAATTACGTCACCCGACATTCACAATTATTGTTTGAGCTATAGATATATAGACAAAAAAAAAAGGTTTAAAATTCGATTACTACAAGCTATGAATGAATTTGCGCATGCACAAAAATCGAAAGATGATAGCAAGTTGAAATAAAAATTTTGCATTTCAATTGGCCAACATATTTCTGTAGACGTTACTTATCCATCCAAACAAATATTTTTTTTTTCACCCCAAACAAGGCACAGTGCCACTTTGAAGCAGGGGTCTACTATCAGGGACTTAATTAGCAGGGTCATTATGAAGGGAGATGAGTAGAAAGATATTTGTTCACATTACACTTGAACTTCTGCATATCAGTACAGTTGGGAAAGCAGAATCCTGGAAGGGAGTTCCAAAGACCTGCAGTTGTGGGGAAGAAACTATTGGAGTAAAAGGCTTTCTTGCACCTAGGGATCTCTACTGTAAAGGGATGAGACTTACTAGCTTGTCGGGTTTGTCGGGGGTAGTTACCATTAAAGTATTTGTAGAACAGCCAGAGGGATGCAGCATCTCGTCGATATATATATCATAACTCATGATTCTGATATTCCCGAATGATCATCCATCAAGTTTTTTCGGAAACCGTATCTGTTAATGGCTTCATTAGCAAGGATCTAATCCATTCGGCCACCGTTAACCACGAGAAATACTGTTGAAATTTAATCATTTATTGTTAAATGTTTTATGGTCTGTCAGAGTGATCTATATATATATATATATATATATATATATATATATAACTCATGGCTCTGATATTCCCGAATGATCATCCATCAAGTTTCTCAGAAGCCATATCTGTTAATTAGTTAAAACGAGCTATTCTGAACAGTGTCAACAACTTCAATCTTACACACACATATTTTTCCTATACTTATTGAATGTTACACAAGGTCAAGTGTTCGTTAGATGAAATGAATAAAAAGCGCACCTTGAGTTTACTTTTATTCCATTTATTTTATCCTTTAGGCCTCACATTCCATGAACGATGTTTCTTACAAAGGAGGAAGAATTTGTTTTCCGAGTCAGAATCTATCTAGATAATACAGGCTGGCCCACTTAAAAGTAGCCCGAGCTCTCTAATCTTTCTCTTAACGACCAACTGACACCACAAGACAAAATGCAATTCTTTTTCCAACAAAATGGTGCTACATGCTACTTGCCGCACGTCTCATCGATACGAGTTCATGACATGTTTACAGAATAGAGAACAATAAGCAAAGGGTTATGGCCACCACGTTCGCCGGACGTGTCATCATGTAATTTTTATCTTTGGGGGAATTTAATAAAAAAAATTTTACACGAATGATCCTCATAATCTAGACCAACTAAATGAGAACATTATCAACGCTATCAGGAAAATCAGAGAAAATCTACAGGCAGTATCTGCAAACGTTGTTAAACGTGCCCAGAAATGCGTAGGTGTGAACGGGGAGCACTTCCATCATCTTTTATAACACTACAGGTAATTTAAACAATAAAAGAATGTTCCTCCTGTCTATTACATTTTCTGGGCTATTTTTAAGTGGGCCACCATGCATATAATAAAGTTTTGGTTTCGGTTATCGACAGCTTATTTTTGACCGGGATGTGGCGGGGGAGGGCTCATTACACCAATTGGCTTCATACCTTGTCTCAAAATATCACTCGAGATGAGAACGGTCATCAGAAGGATCCAAATGATACAGGTAATCACTCTTCATCTCAAAAAAATCAGAACCATAATACGCAAGATTTATCCGTATGTTCAAGTGTGCAGCATCCGATTAAGATGAAGATGGCAGATTTAGTTGATGCTGCTAAGTGACTTGGAAAGACAAAAAAATACAGGTCTTTGTCTTTTTTTGTTTTCTTGCTTTCATTTGACAAGTGTCGCATTGTTCATGCAACAATCGCAACGACAGAGCACAAATCATTTTTTATCTCAAACGAGACGAAAATTCTGTCAATCGACGAGAAAAATTCTGATCGGCATAAATGTCAACTTGAATCTGTTCGCTCTGTCTTGGTTTACAGTTCAATTCAGTTATTTTGGGATTTACAGTAAATTGAAAGCAATTGGGGGATGTCAGTGTGGGGAGTTGCAATTTTTGCAAAAGTCGGAGATCAGTCACATAATTTATTAAATTGATTCCAGAATAAGGAGTCAATGTTTTGTTTTTTTTTGAAATCTGAGTTGGAAGTCAGTATTTTTTTTTGTTTTTTTCATGTTTTTTTTTTCGGTTTACAAAAACAAAAGATTTTAAAATAAGTCAGAGATCAGGGCAGAATTTAATAAATTGACTACAATTGTTTTTTTTTTGGGGGGGGGGTTATTAAATCCAATTTAAAAAAAAATTTTTTTTTTTTAATGTTTCATAATCTAAAAAAAAAAATTTTTTTTTTAATGTTTCATAATCTAAAAAGAAAAGTAAATTTAAAATTTAATTTATTCCAGACTTTTTTTTCTCAGAATTAGAAATTGATAGTCAATCCGATTTTCTTTTGAAAAACAGACTTTTTTTAATGAGATGTTTAGCTTTTTTACAACAATTATTTTTTTAATCATTTTAAAAATAAACACAGATGGATATGTCAGAGACGAGTTGGCATTCCCCCCCCCCGCCCCGCCCCGCCCGAAGTCAGATATCAGTCAATATTTAATAGATTGATTCCAGACTCAGGACTGTTTTTAAGATCCGAATTAGAAATAAAATTTTACAGACGATTTTTTTTTTTTGTCCGGATTTTTTTTTTATTTTATAAACATCAGACATTTTCCTTTTCAATTCAATTAAAAAAAAAAAAAAAAAAAAAATTTGGAGTCGGATTTTTTTTCTCAGCCATGCCAACAACAGATATTCTTCATCTAGAAAAATTTTAGCAGTCATCTCAGGTTGGAGTCAAGGTTTTTCTTTAAAAAAAACTTTTTTTTTCAGCTGAATTCTCACTAGTGTTGGGACGATTAATCAGAATCAGAATAATCAGAACTTTTTAGGGTATCGGTATTGGAAAAAAGTTGTGCCTATTTTCCGATGCAAAAAACGATTCTTTTACCTGTATTTTTATTTTATTTTGTATAAGACAAAATCTTCCACTGTTGGTAGTAATATTAAAATAAATATTTATTAAAATAAATATTTATTTGTAAAACTAAAATCTATGGACTAATATCTACAGGAGTAATTTTATGTTTAAAAAAATATCTGCACTTTCAACACTTTTTTTTTTTTTTTACAGCAATTGGAGAAAATTAACAACTCTATAGTTAAATAGTTAAAGATGTATAAAGAATCAGAATCGGGATTTAAATATGGAGTCGGTAATTGTATCGGAATTGGAAAAACTATTGGAATCATTCTATTAGTAATTATCACCTTTCGATAAACGACTCTAGCTGACGCACAGATTGTGTTTTTAACGAGGAGACTAAAATAAATGCACCAAATCCAAATTCTTGGATCTGTTTTATGGCATACCGACTCTTTTTTAATCTTTTTAGAGGGGGTCTTTAATACTGAAGTTTTAGTTAAATATGTTTGGGTTAGTAAACGACAAACAGTTGAAGTAGCAGCGTCACATGACAGGAAAAACATAAAAGTGAGAAAGGTAGATTTGAAAACGGGATAAAAAAAGACCTGGGCAGAGATACGTTAGCTTAAGAATTAAATTGCTGAAAATAATTCAATACATGCCAGCATGCAAAATAGATATGAAACTGATGAAAGAACATATGACACGCTATGTGACACGATAATATATGACACGTTATGTGACACGATAATATATGACACGTTATGTGACACGATAATATATGACACGTTATGTGACACGATAATATATGACACGTTATGTGACACGATAATATATGACACGTTATGTGACACGATAATATATGACACGTTATGTGACACGATAATATGACACGCTATGTGACACGATAATATATGACACGTTATGTGACACGATAATATATGACACGTTATGTGACACGATAATATATGACACGTTATGTGACACGATAATATGACACGCTATGTGACACGATAATATGACACGTTATGTGACACGATAATATATGACACGCTATGTGACACAATAATATGACACGCTATGTGACACGATAATATATGACACACTATGTGACACGATAATATATGACACACTATGTGACACGATAATATATGACACGTTATATGACACGCTATGTGACACGATAATATATGACACGCTATGTGACACGATAATATATGACACGCTATGTGATACGATAATATATGACACGCTATGTGATACGATAATATGACACGCTATGTGATACGATAATATGACACGCTATGTGACACGATAATATATGGCACGCTATGTGACACGATAATATATGACACGCTATGTGACACGATAATATATGACACGCTATGTGACACGATAATATATGACACGCTTTGTGACACGATAATATGACACGCTATGTGACACGATAATATGACACGCTATGTGACACGATAATATATGACACGATATGTGACACGATAATATATGACACGATATGTGACACGATAATATATGACACGCTATGTGACACGATAATATATGACACGCTTTGTGACACGATAATATGACACGCTATGTGACACGATAATATGACACGCTATGTGACACGATAATATATGACACGATATGTGACACGATAATATATGACACGATATGTGACATGATAATATACGTACTATATGACACGCTATGTGACACGATAATATATTTAATATATGACTCGCTATGTGACATGATAATATATGTAATATATGACACGCTATGTGGCACGATAATATATGTAATATATGACACGCTATGTGACACGATAATATATATAATATATGACACGCTATGTGACACGATAATATATGTAATATATGACACGCTATGTGACACGATAATATATGTAATATATGACACGCTATGTGACACGATAATATATGTAATATATGGCACGCTATGTGGCATGATAATATATGTAATATATGACACACTATGTGACACGATAACACTGGTCAACAAATTTATTTTTTTTCTTTGGCAGACCATCTAGGAGTGTTTTCTGGGGTTTTGAAGGTCGCTGATTACGAATATAACATTGGTTTTGCCAGATTGGCTTTAGTTTAGAAGATACTGATGGCCCCAAATAAGCCTAAACCGCTAAATTTCTCCCTGAAATACTTCAATATAGAAGCAGTAAATAATAATTTTCTGATATTATTGAATCATGATAATGATTATGTATATATTGAAGTATTTCAGGGAGAATTTTTATATAATTATTTATATAGGGAGAATTTTTATATAATTATATACTGTAATTACTTAATAACATGTTCCATAAATATAGTTGCAGTATAAATTAAACAGTAATTAAGAATTTTTATTTTAATTCCACAGTTGAAAATGAGTTCCAGAGAGAAAATGAGTTCTTCTAGAAGATGTTGCAGATATGAACCGGATGTCTTTTGTTACATCTGTGGACAGTATATGATGGCACAACAAAAGAGGAATATTACAGACTTTGTCAAGAGGGTGTACAAAGCATACTTTGATATGATACTTAGTGACCAAGACAAGTCTTGGGCCCCACATATGGTGTGCAAAACCTGTGTAGAAAGTCTCCGCGGTTGGACCAACGGTAAGCTGAAGTTGAAGTTTGCTGTACCAATGGTGTGGAGAGAGCCCAACAATCATTTTGATGACTGCTACTTCTGTCTCAATAACATGACGGGGTTTTAACAAGCACAAGAAAGCAAATTGGCAGTATCCGAGCCTAGATTCTGCTATCCGTCCTGTTGCGCACTCTGAGGATCTACCTGTGCCTGTTTTCACCAGTTTGCCTGAAATCGATGAAACCGAAGAGATTCCAGCTGATCTTTCAATATCAAGTGATGATAGCTGTAGTGACTATGAAGAACCCTCAAATGGCCCTCAGCTTTTCAATCAATCTGAACTTAATGACCTAGTGCGAGACCTTTGTTTGTCGAAGGAGCCATCTGAAGTTCTTGCATCACGACTCCAAGAGAAAAACATTCTTGATTCTGGCACAAAAGTAACATACTATAGGACAAGGGAAGGCAACTTGCTCCGTTTCTTTTCTAAAGACGACCTGATCTTTTGTAATGACGTTTCTGCACTTCTTAACTGCATGGGGATCTCATCATATAACCCAGCAGATTGGCGTCTCTTCATAGATAGCTCGAAAGCAAGTCTAAAAATTGTACTTTTGCACAATGGCAATAAGTTTGCTCCTGTACCAATTGGCCATTCTACCAAGATGAAAGAAGAGTATGATGCTATCAAATTTGTTCTTGAAAAGCTGAATTACAACACTCATAAATGGCTGATTTGTGTGGACTTGAAAATGGTGAATTTTCTGCTTGGTCAGCAAAGTGGGTACACAAAGTATCCCTGCTTTCTTTGTTTGTGGGATAGCAGAGCAAGAATCCAGCACTGGAGAAGGGAGAACTGGCCAAAACGAGAAAGTCTCAAAGTCGGCACAGCCAACGTCATCAATGAGCCTTTGGTACCCTCCATTGCACATAAAACTAGGGCTCATGAAGCAGTTTGTTAAGGCGTTGAACAAGGATGGGGATTGCTTCAAGTACATATGCAGGCAATTTCCAGGTCTTTCCATCGAAAAAGCTAAAGGTGGCATCTTCTATGGACCTCAGATTCGAACGCTCATGAGGGATTCTGACTTCACTAATCATATGAACACGGTTGAGTTAAATGCTTGGGTGTTCTTCACAGATGTAGTGACAAACTTTTTGGGAAATCACAAAGCTGACAGTTACAAGCAATTGGTCCGTAAGATGCTTACTGCATACGGAAAACTAGGGGCAAATATGAGCATTAAAGTTCATTTCTTGTTTAGCCAACTCAACAGATTTCCTGGTAATCTTGGTGATTACAGTGAGGAGCAGGGAGAGAGATTCCATCAAGACATCAAAACAATGGAAGAGAGGTATCAAGGCAAATGGGATGAGCACATGATGGCAGACTACTGCTGGAACCTTTTGAGAAACTGCCCAAAAGTTGCTCACAAGCGAAAATCGTATAAACGTCAATTTTAGTTTTGTGAATAAAATATTGTTTTGTGTGTTCATTGTAACTAAGAATCTAGTGTATAATGCTTTGCATTAATTTATGATATATAACTGATTATGTAAATGTTTTTTTTCACTTGGAGAATTAAAATTCAGCAAATTTTTAGCCAATTTTTTGTATATCCTCGAAATCTATGAAAAGTGTTCAGTTATAGGATAAATGAAATGATTTTATATCTAACTTAACTTGTTAGATTGAGATTTTACACTGTCTTTGTGGTTTAAGATTATCATAAAAATCAATATCTGACATTTATGCACTATTTAGCCGTTTTTTGTACATTTAGCTATGGTCGCGAATGGGTGATTTCAGATAAACGACCCCCCCCCTGTGATATCTCAAAAACTAGAGCCAATTTGAAAAAACTAATGTCAGATTCGGATTCAGCGCCCTTGAAAACCCCAGAAACCAGTCTTACTTTGCCTGCCAAAAATATTGTGTTGACCAGTGTAATATATGTAATATATGGCACGCTATGTGACACGATAATATATGTAATATATGGCACGCTATGTGACACAATAATATATGTAACATATGGCATGCTATGTGACATGATATTAAATGTAATATATGACATGCTATGTGACACAATAATATGTAATCTATGACACGCTATGTGACATGATAATAAATGTAAAATGTTACACGATAATATATGTAATATGACACGCTATGTGACAATAATATATGTGATATATGGCACGCTATGTAATGCAATAATATATGTGATATATGGCACGCTATGTAACACAAAAATATACGTGATATATATGACATGCTATGTAACATAATATACATTATACCAGGCTATGTGACACGATAATATATGATTACGTACTATGTGATACAATAATTTATGTGATATATGAGGCGAGATAATGTAATGATATGGGCTATGATGATAATTTATGGCGCGTTAGTATTAAAAATAAAATCAAGCAAGAAAATCAGTTGTATCATTTTTTTCCATTTTGGTGTGTCTTGCAATTCTTGATTGGTTCGGAAAATCGAATGGAGACAACAATCGCATCCGACCAAACCGATACGTTAACTTGTGAGCAAATAACAAAAGCTGACGATTTCGAACAGTGATATTCGTAGAATTCACAGTCCTATTATTTTGCTTATTATTGCCAAGTGGTGACAACAGACAAAATGGAGACCTCAGTCGAAATGGAGATGATTGTATTGTTTTGGGGGGGGGGGGTCAATGGCAATCAATATTATGAGCGGTTAAACTGTGTGCACATTCGTGCTAATGACAATTATTTTTTATTTATTCTTTTTTAGTTTTTACTATTTTAACAGCTAATTTTTTTTTTTTTTTTTCAAAATTAGATGACCGAATTCAGCCAATGCCATCTAATCTATAATATAAATCCCAAATGTCTGTGTGTTTGTATGTCTGCTAAAAACTTTTGACAGACGCGTTGGAATGTGACTGATCAATATCGTTTTAAACCTCAAACTTTCGGACACTAAATATTGAAAAATTGGCTAAAAACATTAATTCCTTCACCCTACACTGGGCACTTTTCTACAAGGAGGGGTCATTCCCCCCCCCCAGATATCTTTACAAATCATCCACTCTTCTATTAACTAGCCTTAATTTTGACGATCGCCACTTCTGATTTTACAAAGACTTCACATTTTTTTTTCACATTTTTTTTTTTCACATGTTTTTTTTTTCACATTTTTTTTTTTCACATGTTTTTTTTCCTCCTTCGCGGTACGGGTTCAAGCCTGCCTACCTACTACCACTTTTTTCTTTTTTTTTTCGTTTTTTTTGCTCAACGAGATCGGTATTGTTTTAAAGCTCGATCCTTCATACGACAAATGTCGAAAAATTGGCCAAAAACAAATTCCTTCACCTTAAACTGGCCGGTTTTCTACAAGGAGGGGTCGATTTTTTGCATCGCCATTTTTGAAAGTCATTGTATCAGTTGGATTGAGTTTGTTTGATTTCAATGTTTCCAACTTCCGGTCAGACAATGGACACACTGGCAAAGACTTCACGCTTTTTTTTTTCTCCTTTGCGTTACGGGTTCAGCTTGCTTGTATATTACCATTTTTTTTTCTCTCTCTCTCTCTCTCTCTCTCTCCACCCAAACTGTCTACTGTTGTATCACCCCCTCCGCTACTAACACTTAACACTTTTTTTTTAACACCTTCCACATCTGGGTTCCTTACTCGACCCAGGCAACATCAGAGAACCCTACTACTATATCACTTTTTTTTTAAACATCTTCTAATCCCCCTTCCTCCAGGGTTCCTTACTACACCTCGACACACCCAGGTCACACTAGATACCCCCACTAGTCCAATATATAAAAGGCAAAATGTGTGCGTGTGTGTTTGTATGTCCACTAAAAACTTTTGACAGAAGCGACATATCCTGACGAAACCATTATTGTTTTAAACCTCGATCCTTCGGACGACAAATATCGAAAACTTGGCCAAAAACATTCATTACTTCACCTTCAACTGGGCAGTTTTCTACAAGGAGGGGTCGCTTTTTTTCGCCGACATTTTTGCTAGTCATTGTCTTCTTTTCAATTGACTATGCTTAATTTCAACGTTCTGAACTCCCGGCTAAGACATCACATTTTTTAATTTTTCTTTTTTTTCTCCTTACTGCTTACTAACACCTCTGCCTACTGTTGTTTTGATTCACCCCCTCCCCCGCCACTAACACTTCTTTTTTTTTAAACACTCCTCGGGGTTTCTCACTATATCACCTACACACACCCGTGTTCCTCCTCTACTGTTGTTAACTACACCACCTATATATATATATATATATATATATATATATATATAATTCAGTGAATTCTTATTGAGTTTAGCATATCATAACAAGTAGAACTATATGTTTGCCATACAGTTTCAGTTTTACAAACATTTTGATTACATATGTACAGATATGTTTCAGTTTGAGAATTATTTAGGCTTAGCTTTGTCTAACCAAAGATGAAAACAAAAAAATAAACAAATGAATTTGCCAGGAGTTTTTTAAAGACATATGAGCAGTAAGTGAACCAGTGACTAGAATTATTTTTACTTCTTTTCCCTTTTTAGATTTTAGATTTTTTTTCTTCTATTTATAGTACTATCTATTTGATTTGGGTATTGTCCAATTGTATATGGATATAATTATGATGAGTATTATTTTCGCAAATTGTACTTGACATTAGTTATATATACTTCACAAATGCATTGGATCTGCAAAGACTTTTCGCTCTCTAGCTAAAATTGATATACACATGTATATTTATTTATTTTCAAATAAGTCTTCCCAAAAGTCATCAGTTCAATCTGGTCATGTAAATAAAAGTGATATTTCTGCTCCTTACTCACAATCAAGGAATCTTCTAGAAATGAACAATGAACAACCTTCAAACACAATACCTTTGCCTCCAGTACCAATCAAAAAGCAATAATCCCAAGAAAAGTAAAATTCAATCACAATATATATGTTGTCTCTATATTTATTTTGACTGACTTTTAAAAAATTCCCTCTATTCCATCCTTTTGTGTGTTTGTTCGTCTTTTTCGTATAAATAAAGTGAAACTAATCAAAGCAAAGCAGATCGCCTGGCTTTCCTTCTAGGGACGTCCATTAAGGCAATCAGCTTTGATCAATTTGTGATAAACCCTTCATATCAGAAAATTTCTATTCATTTGGACACTTCCAAAAAAAAAAATGAAAACCATCTCCCCAGTAAAAGGGGAGATGGTTTTCCCCAACATCGCGGGGAAACATAAAAACAGCAGAAAGCGGGAAGCTTAACTGGCCTGCAGCCAGACGTTCATTTCTGCGCCTGCGTGAACTCATTCACTAAGTAAGTCAACATTGCTAAATTTGAATGCTTTTTACCTTTTTTTTTTTTACATAGGCGTCACCACTTATCAAGGCCGATCGGCCACTCAAGGATAAGGGTTAAAGAGTGTAGAGTAGTCAAAAGGACAATATAGTAATCAATAGTAATGGAAGTTCGGTAAATTTGTTAACTTAAGTGGAACGGCTCATCAGAAACTTGTTCACGTTGGACTTGAAGACAACCATATTATAGAAAGCTGGAAAGCAGGAAAACGGAAGACAATTCCACAGGCGTGCAGTTCTAAGAAAGAAGCTTTGATCATGGAATCTATGTTTAGGTTTAGGCACAGATAAAGAGTGGGGAAAATTATTGATAATGTTTTCAGCTAGTCTAGTGTTTCTTGTGAAAGTTTGGCGAGGGGGGACCATAGATTGAAGCTCAGTCGAACACTTTCCATGAAAATAACGATAAAGCAGAGACAAACTCGCAACATCTCTTCTCTGAGATAGAGGTTGCAGCGAAGAGAAAAGGACATCTCCCACCAGGCCACAAAGTCTATTTTGAACCCTATCAAGGCAGGACAAGTCTTTTCTAGCAGCTCCTGCCCATATGTGGCAACAGTATTCCATGCTTGGACGTATCTGGCTCTTATATAGATAGAGAATAACATCAGCAGTGAGATATCTACTGGATCAATAGAAGGATCCGACCATTTTTCCAGCAGCCTTGGCAACAGATTTGATGTACGTATTCCATTTAAGATCAGGAGTAAAGGTCAAGCCCAGAAGCCTGCCAAAACTTGAGGCCTCCCCAAGACGAGAGCCATTCATTTTAATTGATGCCAGATGGGGATCAGTACGTTGATGATGTAAAGATAGAAGCTTGGTTTTAGATGCATTAAAAGTAACCAGCCACTCCTTTCCCCATTGTACAACGTGATCAAGATCAGAGGAGAGAGAATCGGAGAGAACTTGGTCGTTTACTGTCTTAGATATGCTACCATAAATGGTAGTGTCGTCAGCAAAAATGTCTACAAATGATGTAAGGATGTGCCGTAGCGTAGCGGTAAGATGTCATGTTTTCTTTCACTTGCTTTTCTGCCTTTGCATCACGGGTTTGAGCCTGCCTGGCTACAACACTTATTTCATTTTTTTTGCTCCAAACACCCAGGTAACTTCTCACCTTCCTAGATCATAATAGCTACGATTTGCGAACGGACCTCTATTTCGTCCTTTCGCATGTTTGTCTTTTTCATATGAATAAAGCGAAACTAATCGAAGCAAACTCATTCGCCAGGACGTCCAGAAAGGCAATTAGCTTTGATCAATGTAGAGAAAACCCTTCATATCAGACAATTGCTATTCATTTGAACACTGCTAGAGCTCCCCATTTTACTGGGAAGCTGGTTTTCGTGGGGAAACAAATAAATAAAACGGCAGAAAGCCAACGTTCATTTCTGCACCCGTGCAATTCTTAATTTATTTGTGCAAGTCAACATTTTGATTGACATCGATAAACTTGAACGCCTTTCACTTCTTGTCACGTCATAGCGTAGCAGTAAGATGTCAGGTTTTCTTTCACTTTCTTTTTGCCTTCACGTCACAGGTTCAAGCCAACCTACTAACACTTTTTTCGTCCCAAACACACACCTACAAACCCAGATAACACCGGGCACCCACACTAGTCTATTATATAAAAGACAAAAATGTGTGTGTGCGTGTGGCTTGTATGTCTGCAAAAAACTTTCGATACACGCAACAGATCCTCACAAGATTGGTATCATTTTAAAAGCTCAACGCATCGGACGACAAATACCGAAAAATTGGACGAAAACATTAATTCCTTCATCCTTAACTCGGTTGCTTTTTTCATCAACATTTTCGCAAATGATTGTCTCCTTTCGATTAACTACGCTTAATTTAATGCTCACCACTTCCGGTTGCACAACGGAGACATCAGCTAAGGCGATACATTTTTTTTGTGTTTTTTTTTCCTCCTTTAGGTTACGGGTTCGAGCCTGCCTGCTACCACTTTTTTTTTTTTTTTTTTTTTTTAAAAAACACCTCTCTCCACCCAGGCTGCCTACTGTTGTTTTGGCCTCCCGCTAACTACCACTTTTTAACCCCCCCCCCAGGGTTCCTTACTACACAACCTCTCCACACCTGGGCAACACTGGGTACCCCGCTAGTTTTCCATAAAAGTAGCTGAGAGGGGAACCGTACACAGTGTGTGACACAGAGGTCACGAAATGTCAAAGTGTCATCCTGTTTTTTGCATTTTCTAAGGTCGTTATTTCATTCAGTTCTGCTTATGTTGCTGAAAAGAATGCTTACTCGGCTTCATTTTTTTTTTTGACATAAAATACAAAATTTCATTACCTTGAAACAAAAAAGTTGCATTAAAACACATTAAAGTTTGTTTTTTTTTGCTTTTATTTCTTTCAAGTTTTTAACTTTTGATTTATTTGTTTTCTCTATTAGAGAAACTGTCTACAATTGAGTGTCTAATCTATATGAATAAAAACGCAGATATGTTTTTTTTTTTTTTTTTTTTTTTTTTTTAACTCACGTCCACCCTAACAAGGCATATCGCCACTTGGACCTAAGGGGCTACTATTTGGGACCATGCATAAGAAAAATAAACAAGATGATGGTTTATGTTACATTTAAACTTCTGCATATCAGTACAGTCAAGAAATCAGGTAGCAGGAAGGGAATTCACAAGTTTAGCTGCTCGAGGAAAGAAACTATTAGAGTAAAAACCTTTTTGGCATTTAGGGACCTCAACAGTACAATACTGTTAGAGACGCCCCTCCATGGGATTAATGGACTATCTCATGGCGTCACTTACGGTATCAAGTACTGGTGCCCAGCAGTCAGAGATGTGTTCCTTCGTTTTATTACCATTTAACCCCATAACAAATACTATATTTAAATAAAGACATGCTCTTGGCGAAAATTCGGAATTTAATAAAAAAAAAAAAAAAATTCGGAATTTAATAACAAAAAAAAAAATTCGGAATTTAATAACAAAAAAAAAAATTCGGAATTTAATAACAAAAAAAAAAAATTCGGAATTTAATAACAAAAAAAAAAATTCGGAATTTAATAACAAAAAAAAAATCGGAATTTAATAACAAAAAAAAAAATCGGAATTTAATAACAAAAAAAAAAAATCGGAATTTAATAACAAAAAAAAAATCGGAATTTAATTACAAAAAAAAAATCGGAATTTAATTACAAAAAAAAAATCGGAATTTAATAACAAAAAAAAAATTGGAATTTAATAACAAAAAAAAATCGGAATTTAATAACAAAAAAAAAATCGGAATTTAATAAAAAAAAAACGGAATTTAATAACAAAAAAAATCGGAATTTAATAACAAAAAAAAAATCGGAATTTAATAACAAAAAAAAATCGGAATTTAATAACAAAAAAAAAAATCGGAATTTAATAACAAAAAAAAAATCGGAATTTAATAACAAAAAAAAATCGGAATTTAATAACAAAAAAAAAATCGGAATTTAATAACAAAAAAAAAATCGGAATTTAATAACAAAAAAAAAATCGGAATTTAATAACAAAAAAAAAAATCGGAATTTAATAACAAAAAAAAAATCGGAATTTAATAACAAAAAAAAAAATCGGAATTTAATAACAAAAAAAAAATCGGAATTTAATAACAAAAAAAAATCGGAATTTAATAACAAAAAAAAAATCGGAATTTAATAACAAAAAAAAATCGGAATTTAATAACAAAAAAAAAAATCGGAATTTAATAACAAAAAAAAAATCGGAATTTAATAACAAAAAAAAAAAATTCGGAATTTAATAACACCCCCCCCAAAAAAAAATAGTAAATAAAAAAAAAAAATGATTTTATCATTTCAACATTTTCAGGTTTTCAAATTTTCTCAATTAAATTCATTAAAAAAATGTTTTCTAAAATGTGTGACTTTCCATTGCTAAAATTCATCATTTAGTTACTGCTTCCCCTGACAAAAGGAGAATGAATCTGTAAATTCACCCTTGTCCGTTCGTCTGTCTGCACTTTTCTCAATAATTACGCCTTGGAACTTTTTGAAATTTGGCACAAACATTAAACATGATATGAGTAAAAAAAAGTAACAGAACGAATTTTCTAGGAAAACTCCAGTTGCTTCCCTAGGGGTGCCTTTCGGGTTAAAATGGCTAAAATTGGCACTTTTGTGCTTATTGAAAACAAATTGATGCATTCGATTTTTATAAAACTTTCTGAAAAGTTGCAACTAACCGATTTCTATATAATTTTGTTTATCTATACTTCGCGATAACTCTTGGGTGTGCCCCAGGGGCTCTTTTAGGGCTAATAAAAACACTCCATTTTGGGGACTAATCTACCATATTTGTCAAAAATTTTCTGTGTATGTCTATTTAGCAGTTTTGCATGGTGCTGAACTCAAATTTAAATATATTAAGGCATTGGGGACTTTTTGGGGATAAATGGGGGGGGAGGCAAATGCTGAACTTAATCATTTTTTTATGCCTCATTCACTGTGCAATCACGGTGGACCATGCATGCTTCACTTGTTAATCCGTTTATAATATTATATATAGCGAATTAGATAAATTAACTACTGGTAACATCAAATTATTTCTTTTGATTCTGTGAAATTCTTTGTCTGAAAATTTCAGTTAATCATTTTGTTTTAAAAATTTAACAATTGTTTTTTTTTTCTTTTTTTTTCAAAGTTTTTAGGTTCAAAGAAAATTGTAAGAAAAGGCTTTTAAAAAAAAAAAAAAAGCTTAATTTTTTTTTTTTTTTTTTAAATTTTGGAGAAAAGCTTTGTGCACTTCCAGTCATATTTGTCATTTATGGAGCCTCGTTTTGAAATAAACGCCACATGTAATGCAATTCGTTTTAGGATCCGATTAATTTCTTATTTTGATAAAAAAAAAAACTACTTTGGGCGTTTGCAGTAGTTTATCTAACATTAATAAATTCATATTTATGTTAGTCTCCATGTTCCCATGTAACATCTAGTTTTGTTTGTTTGTTTTTTTTGTTTTTTTTCTTCCAATATTTATCAAAAAAGTCGTCTGCTCGTGGCTTGGTGTGTTACGTCAGATAACAAGCAATTTCTTGGAAGTTCAGTTATTTAGTCTCTAAAATCATTTTTTCTCTCCTCATAAAAATAAATAAATAAAAAAGGGATCTTCATGAAGATACAACTTTTCTTTTATTTTTACAAAGGGGTTATCACATATCAAGGCCCAAATACCACTTGAGAATAAGGGTTAATGTGTGTGTTGCAGTCATTGGGACACCAGCAGAGTAATCGTCTGTGGTGGAAATTTGGTCTTTTTTTTTTTTTTTTTTTTTTTTTTTTACACAGTGATCACCACTTATCAAGGCCCGGAAGCCACTCAGGGATAAGGGTTATTGCAAGTACATTACGTTAGTGTGGAGATTTGATGAAGTGTTTAATTAAGGGGGCGGTTCATTAGGAATTTGTTAACATTGGACTTGAAGACATCCATGGTATAATTAGATTTTTTACAAAGACAAATAAGAAATTGTTAATGTTGGACTTGAAGATGACAATATTGTAGTCAGCTGGAAAGCAGACCATCGGAACAGAGTTCCATAGACGAGCAGTTCTAAGAAAGAAGCTTTGTTCATGGAATCCACGTTTAGGTTTAGGCATCAATAAAGAGTGAGGGAAATTATTGATAGTTTTTTTTTTTTTTTTTGCGAGGCAAATCTTTTTGTGAAAGATTGGCAAGAGGGGACCATAGATTGGAGCTCAATATACACTTGTGATAGAGCAGAGGCAGGTTTGCAATGTATCTTCTGTGGGGAAAGAGGTTACAGAGAAGAGGGCATCGCCTACTAGATTACGAAGTCGGTTTTGAACTGCTGAAGCAAGATAGGTGCTCTGAGCAGAAAAGGCAACATTACTCCATCTTAGGATGGCTCTTATACAAATATATAATTGCATCGGCAGTGAGATATCTACTGGAGCGGTAAAATAATCCCACCATTTTTTTTAGAGACCTTAATATCCAAGATTTAAATTTCCTGGAAGAGTGAGATAGGTTCAAACAGGATTATTTTAGGAAAGACCTGGGTCAAGTCCGGCTTCTAGAGAGAAGGGGGAATGGCACGGAGAGAGGGCGAGGTTGACAGGTCAGGATAATGTTGGCACTTGCAAAATGAATGACCAACCTGATAAGATCAGAACAGATTTTTTCATCCCTTGCCTCCCATGTAACTTAAGCCGTTCTTTCACTGGCATTCAAGCTCCCAAATCCGCCCCCCCCCAGTACACGAGTAAAGAATCAATCGGGGGGAGGGGGGTATGACTTGTTGACATTTAGATTACTGATATGGAAACTTGCAAAACAGAATAGAGTCCATTCATCATCTTTCTTCTTCCTTCTTTAGGTGATCCATGATTGGCCCTACAGGGTGATGTGGATAGCTTCATTCTTAATCATGTGCACAAACACTTTTTAGGTTTGAATATATGCGAAAACCTATGAAATGCGTGGGTGCATATGTGCTTTAATGGTTGGTTGGTTTTGTTTTACGGCATATCAACCCTTTTCGGGTATTTTAATGCCGAATCAAAAGATTTTGAAGAAAAAAATTTTTTAATAGAATATATTTGTTGTTTTCACGTCGGTTTCTATTTAACCCATAGTTGGGACCCTAACAGGTACTACCACTCAGGGTCAGAATGGACCTGGGAGCAATGGTAATTAAAGGGTGGCTCCACACTCCCCAAAGCCCGCAAGCTGGGGCCTCACCACTGGATATAGTTTAAGGTCATATCCAGTACCGTGCTTTATTGGATACAAGCGCGTACTACGCAATCAAATTTAAGTTCGTATATTTTTTTTATTAATACAAACAAATTTACATCGTCGCAACACTAGGCATGCTAATGCTTCGGACAAATATTCAGTTAAGACAGGAAGTCCTCATCAGGCGACTTAAAAAAGTGTTGCTTTCCACAGAAGAAGCCAGTCCTTAAAATTAAAAGGTTTGAGGAAACATACAAAGTTCCTTTTATATTAGAGTCGAGATTAAAGTCAGTGGTAACTTTGATTCATATCTCCTGACCAGCAGTAATTATCACTTCCTGCCCTGATAATTACATAAGCATAAAACGCTCGTGTCTGTAGGTATCAGAATTGTTAATTTTTATGTTATTAATTGTAAGCTAAAAAAGGGGGGTTCTTCCAAATCTATTCTTTAAAATTCAATTTCAGTCCCCGTACATCTTCACGTGGTCTTATCCAGTCTGCCACCGTTATGAAAATAGCACTCGTCACATTTCTCTCGTCCTATTCTCACAGCACGGAACTCCCATGTCAAAGTAGGGGAGGTAACTCTCTTTCACAGAAAAAGTGTTAGTTTCCTTTGGTTGTGTTATATCGTCCTAAGAGCATCATTCCACCTTCCTTTTATTGACTCAACTGGTACTTCGTTTCCTTCTAATTACGATAAAATTGTCTCTGAGATGGGTATATTTGTTGACGACACCACGCTCTATATCACGCACAAGGGGAAAACAAATGAACACATATCTAAGGAAATGTCGGAAACACTAGAGAAAGACTTTCAGTCTGTAATGGAATGGGGACAAAAATTGATGGTCACATTCAATGCTGCCAAGACTAAGCTTGTTTCCTTCAATAATTACAAGAAACCTTTTCTAGTACCAATAGCAATGGCCAAAAACACATTAGCTGAAACTACTTCCTTTAAACTCCTCGGCTTAACGTTCACAGGTAACATGAGTTGGGACAGATACACTGGGAGTGGGAGCATTGCTAAGGCCACTGTGAAGAAGGTGGGCTCTCTCTACCATGCTAGAAAGCAACTTACGCCTGAAAGTGTCCTCTACCTCTATAAGACCACCATTCGCCCATGTATGGAATATTGTCACATTTGGGCTGGTGCATCTGCTACTAGTCTCTCCCTCCTGGATAAGGTTAAAAAAAAAAAGAATCATCAACTTGAGAGGTCCTGAACTGTCATCTAAGCTTCAGCCTCTGTCCCATCGACGAAAATGTTGCATCCCTCAGCCTGGTCTACAAGTATTTTAACGGTGAATGCTCTGACGAACTACAAGCACTTGTACCCTCTCAACATGAATACCCCCGACAAGCACCTAAATCCCACCCCTTCACAGTAGAGATCCCTAAGTATAAGAAAGCCTTTTACTCCAATAGTTTCTTCCCCAGAACTGCTAGGCTTTGGAACTCCATTCTGGGATTCTGCTTTCCCAACTGTACTGACATGCAGAAGTTCAAGTGTAATGTGAACAGACATCTTGCTGCTCATCTCCCTTCATAATGCCCCTGCAACTTATGTCCCCGATAGTAGGTCCCTACTTCAAAGTGGCACTGTGCCTTGTTTGGGGTGAAAATTGAATAATAATAAAAACTAAAAATGTGGTACTTGTCGGTGGCCTGGAGGAAAAATGCTAGCCTGCTAAGCCAAGGTTGGCTTTGGTGACTGAGTTTGAAACTTCAGTCCAGCAGTAATTATCACTTCCTACACTGATGATTGCAAAAGCATGAAACACTAGTGTGTGTAGGTATAAAAAATTAATATTTAAAAATATACTAGCATAAGATACGCTCAAATATGATATTTTAATTTATGCAGATTATGTATTTATTATTAGCCACAATTCTCTATTAGTATACAAAGTGGAACTATACAATTGTCGACTTAGAAAAGACAACAGGACTCCATTTCCATTTGATGAAAACCAGTTTCCTTTCCTTGTTGCAGACAACCTACTAGTTGGCCAGTTATGTACAAACCACAATAGCGATAGGAGCCTTCTATCGTGTCTTAAAATGACACAATGTTCAACGAGCAAAATCAGAGATGCGCTGCTGTACAACTCATGCTCTCTACCGATCCAAGTTATGACAACAGGACCATTGCCAGCACCCTCAAAATGCATTGCTAGACTGCCATGAATAACAGGGACGTGCCCAAGGCGATGAAAACAAAGTTTCTGGCTACAGTTATAGTCTTTGGTGTGGTTTTAAGTGAGGGCCATATCATGCCACCTCACATCTACAAAGTCGACTTGAAAGTAAATACCAAACTGTACTTAGATCTACTGAAGAGTGTGGTGTTCGCTTGGTGCAATCAGGTGACTACTGACAGCCCCGCGTATGGCCACAGGACACAGCACCAGTCCACAAGTCCAAAGAGACCCAGGCTTGGCTTCAGAAGGAGTGCTACGACTTTGTACTCTTCCATCACTGGGCCCCTCCTCCACCAACCTGAACCCGCTGGAGTACTTTGTTTGAGCATATGTTGAGGACATCACCAACGTGTGGGTGATCGAAAAATATAATTGTGAATTACTTAGGAACTCTCTTCCGTTTGTGGAACTCGCTTCCGTTTCCCTGCTTTCCAGCTAACTACAATATGATCGTCTTCAAGTCCAATGTAAACAAGTTCTTGATGAGCCGTTTCCCTTAAGTAATCCAATTTACCAAGTTTCAAGTACTAACAATTGCTAGGATATTGTCACAGTGACTACCGTACAATCATTAACCCTTATCCTCGAGTGGCCTTCGGGTCTTGATAAGTGGTTAAAAAAAAAACAGCCAAACAAGGACCTTATACCAGCCATGACTGATGGAACGAGAGCATGCTACCCCCATGAAGTAAATAACTGGTTCCGTTTGGAATTCCATCCAAATTTCCCTAGTTCAACAGAAACATCCCAGAGTTCAACAAGATACACCTGAAGAGGGCCGAAGGTTACATCGACCGAAACGTTGTGAAAATGACACTCAAGATGAGAACAGTAGTCCAAAGATTCAAAATACGAATAACCAATTCTTATCTCAAAAATTCGGAAACGTTTCATCAATTTGCTTTGAATTCTATCAAACTTTAACAGGAATTTTAACTAATGAAAATTTTTTTTTTTTCTTTTTCAATCGTTGGTCGAAAAACAAAAACGAAGGTCGTAAAAGCAATGACCTAAACGCATTAGTTTACTAGAAGATTCTGTTAAAGACCGGTTCTAAATTTAGTTTTTGGTAATCTTGTCAAGAACTCTGCTAAAATTCAATGGATTAGAGATGATTGGGGGAAGGGAGAGGTGATTGTGAATGGATTTAAGTTGGAGAGAGCGGGGAGGAGGGGTGCAGATCAAAAGGGACCTCTTCAAAGCCATCCATCTTCTCCCCCACCCCACCACCGCGATCGCAGGAAGCGATAAATAAAACGAAATTGGTAAAGATGCTCCGACAGTCACTAAATCGAATCTGATGCAAACCAGGGGAACACTCAACCATCTTAAAGTAGAATTTCAATCAATTCTCAAATGATTTTTGCAGCCTTCCCCTCCAAGAATAAACGAAAAGAAAACATTCAGAAAGAATAAAATTTAAATAAAAGAAATAATTAAAAGTAAAATAAAATTAATGAAAAAAATGCAGGTAGAAAATACGAAACAATGGGAAATTCAATTTATGAACAAAAGTCAGACGGGGAGGTAAAGTGGGGGCGGTCTTTTATTCGGCTTTAAATCATTCTTCATTCAGCACGAGTGAAAAACGACAATTCTTGCTAAGTAATTATGTTGGTGTTTCCTTTTTAAGATAAATACACACGCACCGAGATGTGTGTGTGTGAGAGAGAGAGAGAGAGAGAGAGAGAGAGAGAGAGAGTATAAAATGATGTCTTGACTTATGTGTCATATATATATACACTAGCAAAAGTACCCGTCGTTGACTGGGTTCAAAAACAACATACAGAAAATGGACTCTGATTTATGAAAGTATGATAGGTTATGAAAAGGAAGGGTTGTAAATTTGGGTTGAATTTGGGGGTATCAAAACCAAAGCAAAATATAATGAAAGTAAAAATAAAATAGATAAACCCCATAATTTATTATACCATACCTGTTCACACTGAAACACTTATCACAATATTCTGTGGATCTATATTAAAAAACCTTGTTAAACTTTGTGACATATTTCCATTCTATGGAGGTCAGGTGTAAACGAACACCCCGTAATTTTTTTTATACCATATTTCTTCAAACTGAAACATAATTATCAAAGTATACTTACGCAGATAGATATGAAAAGTCTTTATTAAAGTTTGTGCCTATTTCTATTCTATGGAGGCCAGGCGCGAACGCAGACACCACAATTTTATCATTCCATCCCTATTTAAGTTAAAACATAAATATCAAAGTATTCTTATGTGCATCTATATCAAAAATACTTGTAAACAATTTTTTTTTAATTAAATTTTTTATTTCCATACTTTGTGGACCAGGCGCGAACGCAGACCTCACAATTTTAATGAACCACCGTTCTGCCAGATCAAACATACCAATTCCTGTGTCTCGATACATCTATCATTATATGTAATCAGTTTTTTAAAATAGCCAACCATATAGGAGCATATTCGTGATCAGACGCACACAGACATTCAGCTTTATATATATATATATATATATATATATATAGAGAGAGAGAGAGAGAGAGAGAGAGATAGATAGATAGATAGATATATGCATGCATACACACACACACACACACACACACCACTATACACATATGGTAGCTTCCTCCAGCGGAAAGTGGAGGTTTAGGACGACTGGAGACAATACCGAAATAAGCGGAGAGCACATACAGCCTCTAGAATTTCCAAATGGTCACCCTTCTGGTATTAGTCAGGCCCAACGTTGCTTAACAACAGTGATCTGTCAAGAACCGGTGTGTCAATGTGATTATGCCATACATATATATATTTTAATTATCTATGTATGTGAAAAGCAAATACGGCGCGCACATTTTTGCATGTCCAAAAAAGGGTTTTTTCGCCAGGCTTCTCGGTCTCGGTGGGGGGGGGGGTTTAGGGTTGGGGACGGGGGTTAGTATTTTTTAGAACTGTTTATATACATCCTAGATCATAATATGTACGATTTGCAAAAGTGCGTCGCATCTTGATTTATTTACGTCGACTTTTATAAAATTCTTTCTATTTTGGCTTCTCACATGTTCGCTTGGCTTTTTTGTATAAAAGCAAAACTAATATCTAGCGAAGGTGCGGTTCCCAGACTCCGTGCCGGAAACGTCCAGAAAGCAATGTGCGTTTGATCAAAGTGGGGGGAAACTCCTTATATCAGACAATTGCTATTCATATGGACTCCTTATATCAGACAATTGCTATTCATATGAACACTCTCCTCTATATGGAGATCTGGTTTAACCCCCCCCCCAACATTTCAATGAAACAAGAAGTTGGGAAACAAAACCAAAAAAACTGCCTCGCAGTAAAAGTTCACTTCTATTGCGTGATCATTAAAATCGCGCACCTGTCAATTTAACTTTTAGTTGTGAAATTTGAACCCTGTTTAGTTACTCTCTCTTCGTGGACGAGTGGCAAGTTGTCAGGTTTTTTTTCACGCTTTCTTCTCCACCTTTGCCTCAACGTTCGATCCTACCTACTAACCAAAACTTTTTTTGTCCCTCCCCAACACACACACACATACCTGCAAACACCCGGGCAACGCCAGGCACCCCCACTAGTATAATATATTAGGTTGGTGCAAAAATAATATTTTTGAACATCAGAAAACATTTTTGCACCAATTAGTATGTATGTGCGTGTGTATGTGTGTGTGCGCGCATGTATTAATTATATAGATGTTATTTTTTTTGCGATACTTTTTTAATTAATTCAATTATTTATATGAAAGTGCATTTTTTACTTAAATGAGAGCTGGGAATAATTTTCTCTTTTACCAATTTGGTACCCCAAAATGGGGAGCAGCATATATATTGTTTTTAAAACATAATTATGACACATGTCAGTGGACAATTATATTTTTAAAGCAATATTATTATATATTACATAGAAAAATGCAAGCATGAAAGGTTAAGATTAAGGTTAGAACAGTAAAAGGACTAAAAAAAAAAAATTAAAAATTAAATTCTTGATACTGCAATATTTTAAGTTATAAAATTATATTTTTTACTAGAATATCTTGTCTTTTTCTTTTTCAGTTTTAACAACTAGTCCTTTTACTTTTCTAAGCTTAATCTTAACCATATTACTTTTCATGCTCGCATTTTTCTATGTCATAAATAAATAGTTTACTGGAAAAAAAAAGTCCATAAAAGGAGACTCGCTGGTACGACTTTCAAAACTGTCGGACGTGTCCAACTAGCTGTTCTATTATATTTTTTACTAGAATATCTTGTCTTTTTCTTTTTCAGTTTTAACAACTAGTCCTTTTACTTTTCTAAGTTTCATCTTAATCATATTTCTATGTAATCCATGATTTTTCTAGGCTTTGCTTTGTCAATAACCTATAAAAAATATTATTACCAACGTTTTAAATTGACTAAATAAATAAAATCAAATAAAAGTGAATAGTCAAGAGTCAATTTTGGCTGGCGAAAGGTCAGTTAGCAATTGAGCACAACGACAGTGAATTATCAGCGACAGCTGAACAACAGATTGGGACGGCGGTGAATTATTAGTAATAGTAGTAGCTAAATTGACATAACTGTGGCGACAGGGCGAACAACACAGGCATGCAACGAATGGAAACATTGCAAGAAGGGTAAAATATAAAAGACACACACACGCACACATATATATATATATATTAATGGCTAAATACAGACCAATCAACATAATGATTTAAAAAATAAAAAAAATGAAAATAAAGGTTAGCTAACCAGGTTTCATTCCTCGCTCAACCGATCCTCGATTTAGCTCTGTTGAGCAAGGAATGAAACCTGGTTAGCTAACACTAAATTCTGTAACCCCCCCACCTCCCGAAAAATTTTCAAATATATATATTTTACTGTTGTCTTCAGGAATTGAGTATCCCCATTTTCCCCTGCATAAACACTTTGCTACAAACTGGGAAACTTTTCTTTTTTTTTATATCTCTTGTTATGCCATCATTTCCACCAGTAGATTTGAGGTAGCATAACAGTTTGGTTGCTATGGTAACCAACAGCCAGTCAGAAAAAAAACGTCTCTCCATTCCTTACAGTTTCTGGGAACTTTTGAACACCAGTAGTTTTATAACTTCTGTTTTTATGAAAAAAAAAAAAAAAGAAGGTGACCTATGAACTGTAAAAATTGTTTGAAGTTTGGTTATAAAATGAGTGAGCGGTGAAGCATTAAAGCAGTTCTAAATGAGTAAAACTAACATTAACCATATATTCAAACACTACTGTGTTTGAATATATATATATATATATATATATATATATCGTGTCAGAAACACGGTTAACATGGTACTGAGTTGAACCCAACTTACTTGTGTTAGGCAGTTGCAGAAAGGTCAAGAGGTTACCGGTGACATATCACACTCAGTGACTTCTGTTGACAGAGTGTGTACTAGTGTGCTAAAAAGCGAGTGCGTGTTTTAGGTACAGGAAAGACACAATATGAAGGATATGGATGTGTAATATGAATCTTAAAGACGACAGAAAGATTAAATCTGAGTAGTATAGGTAGGTGTGTGCAAAACAGGAGATTTTGTTGGTATGGTCACGTTGAAAAAATGCATAAGAGTTCTTGGATTAGTAAATGTAGTTAAGATAGCAAGAACATTTGGCAGGAGAAAGCCAAAGAAAATGAGAAATATGTGATAAATGTGGGTTTGAGAGATAGAGGGATCAATAAAGACTTGACCAGAAGTTACTTCTAAAAACCTTCAACTCTGAGTCAGAGGTTCACAAATCCTAGAAGTCTGAGGCTCTCAAATCCATGAAGTCTAAGTCCGAGTCGGAACTTATATCTCCAGACTCCACCACCAGATTAAAATAATCTTCATCTTTAAGAAAATAACTGTTGAAGGTTGATTAAATTTATCATTTAGGAAAAAAAAATGTGTATTTGAAGTTTTAATATTTATTTTACAATATTCAGATTCGTTTCTATTTAGAAGAAAAAGTGAACCAATTCAATAAAGGAATGGAAATAATATTTCGGATAAAAACAGAAATTGACTCGCAGATAAAAATGATTTCTTATGTCGGATTTGCTGCTTTGTTCTCGATTGCCCTCAAGCAAATCTAATTACAGAAACTTAATAATAATAATAAGAAGAAAAATAATAATAATAATAATAATAATGATAAGAAAAATAATAAGAAAAATAATAATAAGAAGAAAAATAATAAGAAAAATAATAATAATAATAATGAGAAAAATAATAATAATGATAAGAAAAATAATAAGAAAAATAATAAGAATGATAATAATAAGAAGAAAAATAATAAGAAAAATAATAAGAATGATAAGAAAATAATAATAATGATAATCAGAAAAATAATAATGATAATCAGAAAAATGATGATAATCAGAAAAATAATAATGATGATAATCAGAAAAATAATAATGATGATAATCAGAAAAATAATAATGATGATAATCAGAAAAATAATAATGATGATAATCAGAAAAATAATAATAATGATAATCAGAAAAATAATGATAATCAGAAAAATAATAATAATGATAATCAGAAAAATAATAAAAATAATGATAATCAGAAAAATAATAAAAATAATGATAATCAGAAAAATAATGATAATCAGAAAAATAATGATAATCAGAAAAATAATAATAATGATAATCAGAAAAATAATAATAATGATAATCAGAAAAATAATAATAATGGTAATCAGAAAAATAATAAAAATAATGATAATCAGAATAATAATGATAATCAGAAAAATAATGATAATCAGAAAAATAATGATAATCAGAAAAATAATGATAATCAGAAAAATAATAATAATGATAATCAGAAAAATAATAATAATGATAATCAGAAAAATAATGATAATCAGAAAAATAATAATAATGATAATCAGAAAAATAATAATAATGATAATCAGAAAAATAATAATAATGATAATCAGAAAAATAATAATAATGGTAATCAGAAAAATAATAAAAATAATGATAATCAGAAAAATAATGATAATCAGAAAAATAATAATAATGGTAATCAGAAAAATAATAAAAATAATGATAATCAGAATAATAATGATAATCAGAAAAATAATGATAATCAGAAAAATAATGATAATCAGAAAAATAATGATAATCAGAAAAATAATGATAATCAGAAAAATAATAATAATGGTAATCAGAAAAATAAAAATAATGATAATCAGAAAAATAATGATAATCAGAAAAATAATAATAATGATAATCAGAAAAATAATGATAATCAGAAAAATAATGATAATCAGAAAAATAATGATAATCAGAAAAATAATAATAATGATAATCAGAAAAATAATAATAATGATAATCAGAAAAATAATGATAATCAGAAAAATAATAATAATGATAATCAGAAAAATAATAATAATGATAATCAGAAAAATAATAATAATGATAATCAGAAAAATAATAATAATGGTAATCAGAAAAATAATAAAAATAATGATAATCAAAAAATAATGATAATCAGAAAAATAATAATAATGGTAATCAGAAAAATAATAAAAATAATGATAATCAGAATAATAATGATAATCAGAAAAATAATGATAATCAGAAAAATAATGATAATCAGAAAAATAATAATAATGATAATCAGAAAAATAATAATAGTGATCAGAAAAAAAGAGCAAATAGAATTTAGGTAATAAAATATTAATAAAACATTTAAAAAAAGAACATAACGGAATAAAATTAAATTAACCGCCAACAGTAACATGACAAATATTCTGATCGTTAGTAAGTAGAAATGTGTGAAATTAATTTTATTAATAATAAGCGAAGTAATAACCCTGTTGAAACTTTAAAAAAAAAAAAAAAACTCAGAAAAAACAAAAAAAAAACAGCAAACCGACGTAAAACTTCTTAAAAAAAAAAAAAATCGAATAAACAAAAACAAAAAATGAAAAAAAAAAATGAACGTGTTCGGAAAAATAAAAACAAAAATAAACACAGCGAAAAGCAAAAAAAAAAACAGCGAAAAAAAAAACAGCGAAAAAAAAAATAGCCTTGTTTCAATATTAAAAGTTTTTAAAAATCGAAAAAAAAAAAAAATAGCCTTGTTTCAATACTAAAAGTTTTTAAAAATCGAAAAAAAAAAATATCTGATAACTGGGATTGAACCTGCAATCTCAAGATAACGATACTGTCAATTAATACATTGCACTATGAACGCGTGGACTAATCTAGTTTTTTTTTTTTTTTTTTTTTTCACGGTGGTCACCACTTATCAAGGCCCGGAAGCCACTCAAGGATAAGGGTTATTGCAAGTACATTACGTTAGTGTGGAGATTTATTGAAGTGTTTACTTAAGGGGGCGGTTCATTAGGAATTTGTTAACGTTGGACTTGAAGACATCCAAGTTATAGTCCGGTGGGAAGCAGGCAGATGAAACAGAGTTCCACAGAAAGAAGCTTTGTTCATGGAATCCACGTTTTGATTTAGGCACAGATAAAGAGTGGGGAAAATTTTTGACAGTGGATTCAGCTAGACGGGTGTTTTTCGTGAAAGATTGGTGAGGGGGGACCAGAGATAAGAGTTCAGACGAGCACCTGCCATGGAAATAACGATAAAACAAAGACAGGCTCGCAACGTCTCTTCTGTGGGAGAGGGGTTGCAGGGAAGAGAAAAGGGCATCCCCCACTAAGCCACGAAGTCTATTTTGTACTCTGTCAAGGCAGGATAGGCTGTTTTTAGCAGCTCCTGCCCAGATATGGCAGCAGTATTCCATCCTTGGACGTACTTGGCTTTTATACAGATAGAGAATTGCATCAGTAGTGAGATAACTTCTGGGGCGGTAGAAGGATCCCACCATCTTTCTAGCAACTTTGGCAACAGACTTGATGTACGTGTTCCATTTCAGATAAGGAATAAAGGACAAACCCAGAAGCTTGTCAAAACATGGGGCTTCTCCTAGATGAGAGCCATCCATTTCAATTGATGCCAGATGGGGATCAGAGCGTTGATGATGTAAAGATAGGAGTTTGGTTTGGATGCATTAAAGGTTGGTTTTATAATATTTCAATGAATTCAAGGTACAGCATGTTGATGCATGTGTAGAAGCCATCTTGTCATGAAGATGCATTTTTTTTTCCACCATGGTAGAAAAGGGTCTTGTTGAGGGTGAAGGAATTAATGTTTTTTGGCCAATTTTTCGATATTTGTCAGTCGAAGGTTCGAGCTTGAAAATGATATCTATCTCGTGAAAATCCATCACTTCTATAGAAAGTTTTTGTGGGGGGGGGGGTACCCGGCGTTGCCCGAGTGTTTGTAGGTGTGTCTGGTTCTTAATGAAAACCTAAGAATAATCGAAGTAAAAAAAAAAAAAAAACAGAAATCGGATGTTAAATGTAAAAATCGAAAAAACAAAAAGAAAACAGAAAAACGAACGTTAAAACCAAAAAAAAAAAAAAATACACAAGAAAAATGGCTTAAATAAGCCTGTTTCGATATTAAAATTTAAAAAATCGGTGGGTACCCCGGGTGTTTTTGGGTGTGTGTGGTCGGTCGGGGGTGTTAATGAAAGCCTAAGAATAAGCGAAGTATAAAAAAAAAACAAAAAAAAAACGAACGTTACGTGAAAAATGGCTTAAATAACACTGGTTCAATATTTAAATTTAAAAAATCGAAACAAAAAAAAAAGAAAAAAAAAGATGATTACCCAACGTGCTAACGTGACGTACATGAAATTTAGAAATTTAGTCAGTTCTTCGACTATTTAAACTAAATCAGGTCATGACGTCATCTGACGCATGCGTAGAACCTGTCGTTTTTGGATATGTTACTAATTTCAACAACCATGTCACATGATTTAAGTTACATTATCGCCTCCACTCTTACTAAAATAAAAACTTTGATACATAGGCTATGGTATGTTACTAATTTCGACTATCACTTTTCATGAGTAAATCCACATTATCGCCCCCATCTACCACTAACATAATAACTTTTAGACATTGTATGGCTGGTTATTTCATTACAAACCCACCAAAGAAGTAACTCACATTATATCATTTTTCATAATTCTTGGATATGTTACTAATTTCGACAATTATTTTTAATGAAGTAACCAAAATAATAGCGACCTCTTACTAAAATAATAACTTCCATACATTGTCTGGTCTGTCTACTTCATTACAAATACACCAATCAAATAACTCACATTTCATCATTTTTCATAATTTTTGGATATGTTGCTAATTTCAAATGTCATTTTTTCTGAGTTCAATCACATAATCCCTCTCCTCTTACTAAAATAATACCTTTGAGAAATTTCTGGGCTGTTCATTTCATTACAAGCATATCAATAAACTACCTCACATTTCATCATTTTTTTTATAATTCTTGGATGTTATGAATTTCGACAATCAAATTTAATGAGTGCGCACATCTAATCGCCCAATTCTTACTAAAATCATAAATTTGCTACATTGACTAGGCTGTTCATTTCATTATAAACACACCAATCAAATAACTAAAACTTCATTTTTCATAATTCTTAGATATGTTACTAATTTCGACAATTTTTCATAAGTTAATCTACATTATCGCCACCTCCTATCACTAAAATAATAACTTTCAGGCATTGTATGGCTGTTTTTTTTCATTACAAACACACCTATCAAGTTACTCACCTTTGACCATTTTTTCATAATTCTTGGATATGTTACTAATTTCGACAATTATTTTTAATGAAATAACCCAAATAATCGCCCCCCCCTCGTTAACCGACATGATCCCCTTCCTCTTACAAAAATAACAACTTTGATACTTTTTCTAGCCTGTCTATTTCATTACAAACACACCAATCAAATAACTCACATTTAATCATTTTTCATAATTCTTGGATATGTTACTAATTTTGACAATCATTGTTTATGATTTAACTCACATAATCGACCCCCTCTTACTAAAATACTAACTTTGAGACAATATCTGGTCTGTTTTGTTTTGTTTTTTTCATTATAAACACACCAGTCAAATAACTTCCATTTAATAACTTTTCATATTTCTTGGATATGTTACTAATTTCGACAATCGTTTTTCATAATCCCCTCTCCTCTTGCTACAATAATAACTTTGAGACATTGTGTCTGGTTATTTCATGATAAACACACCAATCAAATAACTCACATTTTATCATTTTTCATAATTCTTGGATATGTTACTAATTTCGACAATCATTTTCCATGATTTAACACACATAATCGCCCCTCTCTTACTAAAATAACAACCATGCCACATTGTCTAGAGTGTCTATTTCATTACAAACATACACATCAAATAAATAACATTCATCATTTTTCATAATTCTTGGATATGTTACTAATTTCGACAATCATTTTCCATGATTTAACACACATAATCGCCCCTCTCTTACTAAAATAACAACCATGCCACATTGTCTAGAGTGTCTATTTCATTACAAACATAAACATCAAATAAATAACATTCATCATTTTTCATAATTCTTGGATATGTTACTAATTTCGACAATCATTTTCCATGATTTAACACACATAATCGCCCCTCTCTTACTAAAATAACAACCATGCCACATTGTCTAGAGTGTCTATTTAATTACAAACATACACATCAAATAAATAACATTCATCATTTTTCATAATTCTTAGATATGTTACTAATTTCGACAATCATTTTCCATGATTTAACACACATAATCGCCCTTCTCTTACTAAAATAACAACCATGCCACATTGTCTAGAGTGTCTATTTCATTACAAACATACACATCAAATAAATAACATTCATCATTTTTCATAATTCTTGGATATGTTACTAATTTCGACAATCATTTTCCATGATTTAACACACATAATCGCCCCTCTCTTACTAAAATAACAACCATGCCACATTGTCTAGGGTGTCTATTTCATTACAAACATACACATCAAATAAATAACATTCATCATTTTTCATAATTCTTGGATATGTTACTAATTTCGACAATCATTTTCCATGATTTAACACACATAATCGCCCCTCTCTTACTAAAATAACAACCATGCCACATTGGCTAGGGTTTCTATTTTATTACAAACATACGCATCAAATAAATAACATTCATCATTTTTCATAATTCTTGGATATGTTACTAATTTCGACAATCATTTTCCATGATTTAACACACATAATCGCCCCTCTCTTACTAAAATAACAACCATGCCACATTGTCTAGGGTTTCTATTTTATTACAAACATACACATCAAATAAATAACATTCATCATTTTTCATAATTCTTTGATATGTTACTAATTTCGACAATCATTTTCCATGATTTAACACACATAATCGCCCCTCTCTTACTAAAATAACAACCATGCCACATTGGCTAGGGTTTCTATTTTATTACAAACATACGCATCAAATAAATAACATTCATCATTTTTCATAATTCTTGGATATGTTACTAATTTCGACAATCATTTTCCATGATTTAACACACATAATCGCCCCTCTCTTACTAAAATAACAACCATGCCACATTGTCTAGAGTGTCTATTTCATTACAAACATACACATCAAATAAATAACATTCATCATTTTTCATAATTCTTGGATATGTTACTAATTTCGACAATCATTTTCCATGATTTAACACACATAATCGCCCCTCTCTTACTAAAATAACAACCATGCCACATTGTCTAGAGTGTCTATTTCATTACAAACATACACATCAAATAAATAACATTCATCATTTTTCATAATTCTTGGATATGTTACTAATTTCGACAATCATTTTCCATGATTTAACACACATAATCGCCCCTCTCTTACTAAAATAACAACCATGCCACATTGTCTAGGGTGTCTATTTCATTACAAACATACACATCAAATAAATAACATTCATCATTTTTCATAATTCTTGGATATGTTACTAATTTCGACAATCATTTTCCATGATTTAACACACATAATCGCCCCTCTCTTACTAAAATAACAACCATGCCACATTGTCTAGGGTTTCTATTTTATTACAAACATACGCATCAAATAAATAACATTCATCATTTTTCATAATTCTTGGATATGTTACTAATTTCGACAATCATTTTCCATGATTTAACACACATAATCGCCCCTCTCTTACTAAAATAACAACCATGCCACATTGTCTAGGGTTTCTATTTTATTACAAACATACACATCAAATAAATAACATTCATCATTTTTCATAATTCTTTGATATGTTACTAATTTCGACAATCATTTTCCATGATTTAACACACATAATCGCCCCTCTCTTACTAAAATAACAACCATGCCACATTGTCTAGGGTTTCTATTTTATTACAAACATACACATCAAATAAATAACATTCATCATTTTTCATAATTCTTGGATATGTTACTAATTTCGACAATCATTTTCCATGATTTAACACACATAATCGCCCCTCTCTTACTAAAATAACAACCATGCCACATTGTCTAGGGTTTCTATTTTATTACAAACATACGCATCAAATAAATAACATTCATCATTTTTCATAATTCTTGGATATGTTACTAATTTCGACAATCATTTTCCATGATTTAACACACATAATCGCCCCTCTCTTACTAAAATAACAACCATGCCACATTGTCTAGAGTGTCTATTTCATTACAAACATACACATCAAATAAATAACATTCATCATTTTTCATAATTCTTGGATATGTTACTAATTTCGACAATCATTTTCCATGATTTAACACACATAATCGCCCCTCTCTTACTAAAATAACAACCATGCCACATTGTCTAGGGTTTCTATTTTATTACAAACATACACATCAAATAAATAACATTCATCATTTTTCATAATTCTTGGATATGTTACTAATTTCGACAATCATTTTCCATGATTTAACACACATAATCGCCCCTCTCTTACTAAAATAACAACCATGCCACATTGTAATAAAATAGAAACCCTAGACAAACATACACATCAAATAAATAACATTCATCATTTTTCATAATTCTTGGATATGTTACTAATTTCGACAATCATGTTTCATGAGTTAACCCACATAATCCCCTTCCTCTTACTAAATTAATACATTAGAGACATTGTCTGTGTTGGTAATTTCATTACAAACACACCAATCAAATAACTCACATTTCATCCTTTTTTACTTTTCTTGGATATGTTACTAATTTCGACAATCATTTTTAATGATGTAACCCACATAATCGACCCCACTTTACTAAAATATTAACTTTAAGACTATATCTGGGCTGTTTATTTCATTATAAACACATCAATCCAATAACTTACATTTAATTACTTTTCATAAGACAATAAGGCTACACCCAAGGGAGTTCACTCGCATATTATAACAATGATTGTATATTAATCTAATGGAATTCAACAATGAAGCTAAACCAAAGGGAGGTCACTTGCAATGATTGTATATTACTCTAATAGAATTTGACAATGACGCTGCATCCAAGGGAGGTAAGTTGAATATTATAACAATGATTGTATATTAATCTAATGGTATTCAACAACGAAGCTACATCCAAGGGAGGTTACTTGCATATAACAATGATTGTATATTAATCTAATGGTATTCGAGAATAAAGCTACATCCAAGGGAGGTCACTTGCATATTATAACAATGATTGTATATTAATATAATGGAATTCGACAATGAAGCTTCATCCAAGGGAGGTCACTTGCATATTATAACAATGATTGTATATTAATATAATGGAATCTGATAATGAAGCTACATCCAAGGGAGTTCACTTGCATATTACAACATATATACTGCGCAAGCACCTTCTAAATTTTTCAAATCGGACCTATAATGCACAAGCACCTTCAAAATTTTCACATCGGACCTATACTGCACAAGCACCTTCTAAATTTTTCAAATTGGACCTATACTGCACAAGCACCTTCAAAATTGTCAAATGGGACCTATACTGCACAAGCACCTTCAAAATTGTCAAATGGGACCTATACTGCACAAGCGCCTTCAAAATTGTCAAATGGGCCTATAATGCACAACCACATTCAAAATTGTCAAATCGGACCAATAATGCACAAGCACCATCAAATTTTTCAAATCGGACCTATACTGCACAAGCACCTTCAAAATTGTCGAATCGGACCTATACTTCACCTATGTCATACAATCCCAGGCAACACTTGGTATTCTGCTAGTACACATCCACCTATGTCATACAATCTCGGGCGGCGCCGGTTGTTCTGCTAGTGCATATACACCTACTTTATCCAATCCTGGACTATGCCGGGTATTTTGCTAGTACAGATATCCACCTATGTAATCCATCCCGGGCGATGCTGGGCATTTGGCTAGTACATATATCAACCAATTTTTTCCAATTCCAGGCTTCGCCGAGTGTTCTTTCAATCCCAGGCCATGCCTGGTAATCAGCTAGTATATAGGTTGTGCTAGTGCTATGTCATACTATTCCGGGCGACGCTAGGTATTTTGCTCATACATATGCACCAATTTTATCCAATACGCATCTTTTTTACTTGGTCTTTTGGCTAAGATCAAAGTGTAGTATCTGTTCTTAGAAATAAAGCGGTTTCATCTTTCGCCCCCTCCTCCCACTAACTCATAATATGCCTCTCACGTTCCTTCCTCTAAATAGAATTAGTTAATATACGAAAAATATATAATACGCATCTTTTTTTTACTTGGTCTTTTGGCTAAGATCAAAGTGTATTATCTGTTCTTAGAATTAAAGCGGTTTCATCTTTCTCCCTCCCCCCAATAAGAAAATAAGGAGGAGGTCATGCTTTGCATGGCAATCTTTAGAGAAACAAACGTCAATCGTAAATAAGGATGGCCTTCTAAATAATGTTTTTAGTTCAGCTGTGATTTTTGGAATATGACATATTGTCTGAATTTAGTTATCGATAAATATAAATTACGCATCTTTTTTTAATAGGAGATAATGCTCGGCAGAAAATTAAGCTGTATAAGACGGTTACTTGGTTTTTTGGCTAAGATCAAAGTATAGTATCTGTTCTTAGAATTCAAGTGGTCTCATCTTTCGCCCAACCCCCACTAAGAAAACTCGAAAATAAAGAGCATTTATGTCACCAAATCCATTAACTCCCATTTCATATTATACTAAAATAGGTTGTAGTGACACAAACGCTCATTAACTCATGCCTCCCACCTTCCTCCCTCTCAATAGAACTAGGTCGTAGTGTTACTAATATAAAAAAGAAAATGGCCGTTTTTTTTTCTTTCTTTGTTTTGTTGTGCAAAGAGGCATCGATCGTCTCAAGCCAAATATTTTTAAGCATAATTTTTTTTTTATTTACTCATCATTTTTGCGTATTATTTTTGGTTTAAGTCTCGGATTTTACTATTTTTAACTTGCTAATAACTTTGGTAACGTTGTCATAGCGTAGAAGTTCATAGTTTAATTTGTATGAGGGTTACATTTTTTTTACCGATAACAATGCTTTTATATACAGACTGCCATTACATCTTGCTGACGTGACATGACTCAGCGGGGTTTTTTTTAAATACAAAGTGACCCAAAATAAAAGGGCCCCGTGTACACTTTATGTAGAAGAGTTGGGGCCCGTTTTCTTTTTTGGAAGGCACTTATAAATCGATTTAAAAATGTAATGTTTAACATTAAAATGTCACTTTTTGAGCCCCCCTCCCTGCAGAAAATCGATCAGCTGACCCACTTCTGATGGTCCCTTTTGGGCCAATTTTTCAATATTTGTCGTCCGGAGGGTGAGGCTTGTATATGAGACCAAGTTTGTGAATTTTTGTTCTGTCTGTCAAAAGTTTTAAGCAGACATACACACATACATACATACATTTTCGCTATATATAGAAGATTGTCCAAGGTTAAAAATATGCAAAAGTAAAAACGTTCAATTCCACTAGATAGTGCTCAATAACAAGATATTTTTGATTTCATTCAATTTAGGTAAACAAAATTATCATTAATAGCAACTGTTGGAATATTTTGGACTTATAATGGGGTATGATCCCACACAGTCGGACGATTCTATTTATAAAGGATGCTGCTAAGAACTGACGAATCAAATTAATTCACGTTCTGCTACCAACCAATCAGAAACCAGAGTTGCTTCATAAATATTAAACCTTTTCTGGAGCAATTTCACATGTTCTTTTCCCGGGTTTCGACACGGTAAGAATATTTTGTTCTGTGGAACTGTCTACTACAAACAAGTCACCTCCTAGGACTTGTGTGTAACAGCGAACCATCTGAAACTGTTCTGAAACTCAAAATGGCTTACACTTCTAGAGCAACAATAAATCTGTTGTTTCACTCTAAAAGACTTCATCAGGTGACAAAAACAGTCTCCGATCTTAGTCGCGGCATGATCTTTAATAATAGCGAACACAGTTGCAGTCCGCGATGAGGAGATGAATTGATAAACGGACTAATAACAGTAGTGTGCAGGGGGTCGATGGTGTCACACACACACACACATACCTAAAGTGTAACTAGCTTTTTAAATATTTATTTGTAGAGTTTGGTTGTTTTGTTTTATGGCATATCAACTCTTTTTGAGTTATTTAATACTGAATCCAGTAATTTTGGAAACAGAATTCATGTTGCATCCATTGTAGAATGTTTTTATTCTTCAAGTTCTTTATATCTTCAATTGCTAGTTTGTAGTGTTTGGTTTATTTGTTTTCCAGTCCATATATATATATATATATATATATATATATATATATATATTGTCTTGGAAGTTTTTAACCTTTAAAACTATACAAGAAAAAAACAATTTTTTTTTTTTACTATTCGTTAGAAAACCATTTAGTCAGTAAGTCATTTAATCACCTACAATCACTGCATAAACTTGCTCTCTCGAATTCACTATAATAATTTATTTTTTAATATATAAATATAATATATAAAAATTGAAAAAAAAAGAATAACTCTGTCGTGTTCAATCAAAGTGCTTGAATAATGACTTGCTGCCAAAATATACAAATCTGTGTGTGTGTGTGTGTGTGGGAAAGAAATTCATTTTTTTAACATGAATAGGTTAGGATAAAGTAATTAAGAATAGTAAACGAGATCTAATATTTGTAACATGTTTTTTTTTCCTAAGATTAAGGGAGGTGGTGTTTGATCAACACTGCTGGGGAGCCATGATGTAATATACTGTTTTGTTTTTAAATCCCCGAAACAGTGTTTCATGGGAAACAACTGATGATCCCTTGTAGAACATGAATGAGTTTTGCAATGGGAGGAGGAAAAGGGTTACAGTATTTATGTTTGGTAGATTTTAAGTATGGAAACCAGTCAGGAAGTGTGGGGGACGATAGAAAGAGAAAGGGGAAATAGGAAAAAGGAAAAGAACATAGTTAAGTTTTACAAAAGGAAGTAGAAAATTTTGTCTCAGGATTGGTTGGTTGGTTGGTTGGTTTACGGCATATTAACCCTTTTCGGGTTATTTAATGCTGAATCCAAAGATTTGGAAGAAACATTTTTTAATAGAATATATTTGTTGTTTTCAAATCAGTTTCTATTTAACCCATAGTTGGGACCCTAACAGGTACTACCACTCCAGGTCAGAGTGGACCTGGGAGCAATGGTAATTAAAGGGTGGCTCCACACTCCCCAAAGCCCGCACACTGGGGCCTCACCACTGGATATAGTTTAAGTCGTCTCAGGAAGCCAATATCTTCAGACAGCCTGATCTGGTAGCACCAGTGTAACTAGGTGGAGTTTGTTTTTTGTGTTTTATTTCATTTTTAATACTCATGAGCCCATGTGCGTCCCCTCGACATCCACCAACGTGAGAGACGATGACACAGCCAGAGGAGAAGATGAAGGAAAAGATGACCATGGAAACAGCAGGGCCAACATGGCGCTATATATTAACCGTGGCTTCGGTTAGCCAATAACTATGCCGTGTACTAAATGCCCATTCATTTGAGAAAAGAGAGAATTCACCGTTTCATTTACGGAATTGTAGAATTTGAATATCAAATAGACCTTGCAACAGAATTATCCCCGACTTGGAAAGTAGTGTCGTACAAGATGTGTAACTCAATTGCTTTGATCCATATGCCTAACGGATGCCGTTATGCTAAAAGGAAACTTTTTTCTTTTTGAAATCAGAAGCAGAAAAATGGAAATTCTTATGGCAGATGGATAATTTCAAGAACAGGATTAACATAAGGAACGCAAATAAAGGAAATTAACGCCACAAAAATGCAAAATAAAAGAACAAAGGACCAAAGCACTGGAACAAAAGACAGATTCTCCAAGACTCATAGAATACAAAAGGAAAGGCAAAAATTGCCATTATGCAAAAAACCACAGTTCATCTTTAAACTTAAGCGGAATTACATTCGGGTGCAGATTTTTTTCCAGGCAAAAAAGACTTTTTTTTTTTTTAAACTAATTTGCATACTTAAGTGGCACATCCGTAGACTTAGTTTGTCTGAGTTGTGGATTCGGCCGAGACAAAATACGACTTCAGAGTCAGTTCTTAAAAATCGATCAGACAAATATTGGTCAAGGTAACCTCTGACATTTTGTATCAAATTTGTTTCATCGCTGTTAAATTATGAGCAGAATATCTTGGTGATTGTACGGTTCTGAATATTTTATTTATTCTGCTTTATCTCTCCGTATAGATCTCAAATAAAAGCAAGGATGCATATGCATAACTATTTGTATTTGGATTCTTCAGACTTATTTAATCCACAGGGTCAACGGCCAAGTAGAGATCCTACGTAATTCGCAATTGCTACAAAGTCCCCTCTTCACTTCAGAATCCCTGAAAAGTTTTCTATTCTCGTAGCTGGTTTTCTTGAATATTTTCCACGCTCCCTGTTATCCAGCCCAAAATCATGCAGATGTTTAACCGTTACGTGAAAATACATCTTGTGGTGCAGCTTCAAACAAAGGCTGCTCTCCCAAAGTCTTGTCGTTGTCACCCATTACGCTTAAGTAGCAATATGCTTTCTTTGGGGTCAAAAATTGCAAATAAAATAAATAAAGTACAATAGGTCGTGCAAACCGTAGAGAACAAAAATAATCAAATCCAGACTATTTCAACACCTCCTGGGCTCTCCCCTGTCCGGCAGCTTTTGCCGTAATCGAACCCATTGACTCAAACCAAAAAATAATCGAGCCAAACCGAACTAACCGTAGATAAACCATCGTGGAAATGTAAAATTAATACATCGGTTTTATCTCTCCGTATTGATGTTGAATAAATAAAAACAACTATGCATATTTGAACTACTCGTCTTTAGTGTTATTTTCACGTTTCACTGGATATAACCTCTGACCTTGTGAAATATTTCTGTCAAACTCTAGCATCTGCATGGAATTTCAAACAGATGTATTCTTTGGTAGCCGTCTGTATTATGCGCGTGCGCCATAAACAAGGATGGCCGCCAAAGAATACAATGCATAAAACAACTTTTTATGCCTCGATAACTACTTCTTTCTGCAAAATTTCAATGCGATTTCCGTATTCAGCATAGTCGAAAACCTAGAAAAGTCGTCATTTAAAAGAAAATTGTGGAGGTGGACCTAATCTAAAAAAAAAATAACTATTATTTAAACAGGGTTATTACTCCGATTTGTAATCATTTTACTTCCCCCCCCCACACACATACACACACAGATACCTCTAAAAACCCGGGCAAAGCCGGGTACCCCCGCTAGTTTATTATATAAATCTCACCAGTCTGTTTGAATGTATGTATGTCTGCCTAAAACTTTTCTCAGCGGCATCGTACCGAGTTGAAACCAGTACCGTCTGAAAGGGCGGTGTCTTGGTCAAATAACATTAGGAAAATAGAAAAAACGGTTAATTATTTCCTATAGAAATAAAGGTTTGCAATGAGGAAAGATAGCAAAAAATCGTTCCTTCAAGACAATTTAGCCAAACACGCATGCGCTAAAAACGTTCTTTCTTGAATTAGTTTAAATAGAAAAAAAAAACGACATTATTTTGCTGACAAGATTGTAGAGTAGTGGTTATAGTGACAGCAACGTTATCTTAAGATTGCACCGACATATTGAACGGTTTTTTTTTGTTTTTTTTTTAAGTTTTAACATTTAAACAGGATTATTTATGTAACTTTTTTTTTTCATTCGTTTATTTTTATTTTCCATCACGTTTGCTGTTTTTTTTTTTAAATAGTTCTTCAACGAATCACATAAAAAAAGGTCGGAGATTTTTTAATGTTAACAGAAAATATTTTGACAATATCGATAATCATTATATGTTGCTGCATAGACGACCTGCGATAATTTTGTCATTTTCACCAAGTTTATCGAGGTTTTGTTCGTCGATGAACAAGGCTAATTCGCCAATGATGAAAATCATGTTAAAAGAATCGTCAAATTCGTATTTTAAAGTATTCCTTTATCTTTTCCATTTCCTTTCGAAGCCTTTTTTAATTTGTGTGCAACGTCTTTTGATTGTACCTATTTACTATGCCTCCCCGCGGGACAGAGTTAGACACCAGGGTCGTTTTTTAACGTGGAGAAAAGGTACAAAAATAAAAATTGCCTCAGTCGTGAAGGATTTCTCCTCCACCGAAAGAGAACAAGAAATAGAAGTGCAGCACCTGAAGAACAGATGGTATTTATTTGCTCCCCCACCGAGCAAATTAGGCACAAGGCCGATTTTTAATGTGAGGAGTGAAGGGAGGGGGAAGGGGAAAAGGGGACCAGCTCCCGAGAGGTGGGAAATGGGAGCTGGTTAAAAGGTCAGGCATGTGGGGTTGCCCCCACATCTGGTCTTTGCTAGTCATAGCTTGCAGTATCTGTCGGAATAGATACTACACTTTGATCTTGTCCCGAAGGCCAAGCTCGTGGGTAAAAGTCATGTCCACTTGTAAGTTCATGAAATCAACAAATTGAATCTGAAAACAAAAGCTCATATTGCGAAGAAGAAGAAGAAGAAGAAGAAGAAGAAGAAGAAGAAGAAGAAGAAAAAACACTGACACCTGCATTGTATGTAAACCTGTTGAAAATAAACAGGGACATGAGTGTGTGAGGTGGGGGTGAGCTGCGCATTAGACTTTTTTTCAATGTTATTCAATGTTTTTTTTTGTTTTTTTTCCCGATTTTTAAAAAATGTTTTAACATTTAAACAAGATTATTTCGTTTGCTCACTCTTTATTTTCTCTTTATTATTGTTTTGATTTATGCCCCCACCACCACCACCACACACACACCCCTCCCCACACCCAGGCAACGCCGGATACCCCCGTTAGTTAATCAATAAAAGTTAGTTTGTCAAAGGAATATGCAATTTAGTTAATCTTTATGAAGTCGCTCGCATATCCATGATTGAGTATATTTGTTAGATATTGGCAGAGCAATGCCTGGTCGACAATTATTACGATAATGTGCACAGAACGTATAGGTGAACTTCAGCATTTAGAGAGTTAAGGGTGTCACATACGCAACCAGAGTCCAACAAAATATATAAAGAATCATTGTTTTGTTTTTGTACTTGGGAGTCCGTGTGCTCCTCTTGGCGGCCGCCAATATACAAAAGAAGACGACATGGCCAGAACCAGAACGTTGGGGTGGTGAATTGTCGAGCAGGGGGGGGCATATGATGGTGTCACACCTGCACGTTTACGCGGCTGCATGTTTGTGCTTCATACGAATAACAAGAAATAGAAAAGAGAAAGACGCATCTTAAAAATATCCATTCTTGTGGGTTTTTTCCCTTTGGAGTAAACCTATTTAGTCAAACATGGAAGATAAATTGGAATTCTCTAATGTAATGAGTTCGAGAAAGCAATGTCATTTCGATTTGTGCTACGATCATTTCATTGCAAAAAAAAAAAAAAAAAAAGTGAACGAAAACAGATCTGGGTTTTAGAGTTAGTTTTAATAAAAGTGAATATTCGACATCATTTTGACGAGAGCTTGTTCCGTTTGAGATTTAAATTCATTTCAATCTTTTTTTTATGTTAATAAATCAAATTTCAATATATTCGACTGCAAAGATGAATTCAGTTTCAAATGTAAGAGTTTACGAAAAATAAACCAATACTCTGTGGAATTTTTTTGAAGATGAAGAATTATCAGAAATCATGCTCCAAATTACACAGAACAGATTTACGAGTAAGACACAAACAAATTTAATAAAAGACATTTTGACGACAACCCGTACGTAAAAGAATTTCAGCAAAAGTTAATAAATTATTTGTTCAGAAAATATCTTATTGTAAATATTTGAAGAACTTATTTCAGAACGTTAATATAATTCTAGATTCAATTAAAATGAACCCTATTGCAAAAATGAATAAAAATTGTTTTAATTCATCACAATATTCATGTTCAATATTAAAAAGAAAAGACTGGTCCAGCTTTCCCTGCCATTCTACAAAATGGCTTCCATGTCATGAACTAAATTCACAACTACTAAACAAATTCCACTAAACTGCACAATTGTGTACATTTGTTGTAAAAGTACAATACTTTAAAATGTTTCTGAATTTTTGAGATGAGGACTGGTTATTTGTATCATTCGGATTCATCGGACTATGGTTCTCATCTGGAGTGTCATTTATTATATTAATTTTTTAAATATTTTCTGCCCTGACTCAGAGAAATAAGAACTCATTAACTTTAAAAAATAAACTTTAAATATGGACAGGATTACATAAATCTAAAAAATCGAAAGAGTAATTGTGTTTTATATTTACTAGTGTTGGACAATTAATCAGAATCAAGAATAGGTAAAATTGGAACTGTTGGGTGTATCGGAATAATTTGTGCTTATATTTCGATGCTAAAAACGATTCCTTTAGTCATATATATTTTTTTTTATTTGATTTTGTTTAAAAAAAATTTTTTTTAAATCTATCGCTCAATAATAAAAAAATAAATATTTATTAGTTTAAATTCCCAGTAAAACTAAAATCTATAGACAAACAAACCCCTCATGTATTTTTACGTTTGAGAAAATTTATGTGCGTTTAAGATATCTTTTTACTGTAATTAAGACAAAATACCCACTTTATAGTTAAATAATTAGAGATTTATAAAGAATCGAAATCGGTAATTGTATCGGAATTGGGAAATGAATATGGAATCAGTAATTGTATAGGAATCGGGAAAAATATTGGATCGTCCCATCACTAATATTCACGCCATCTTTGATGATTGTTTCTGCACTACGAAACAGGTGCTGTCAAGAACTGAACATTTTAACAAACTGAAAGAAACAAACGCTTAGAATTTTGAATATAGACTTTTGGTCATTTATTGTATACTAGCGGGGGGTACCCGGCGATGCCCGGGTGTCTTGAGGTAAATCAAGACTCTGGGAGTTAAATAATAACAAAAAAATGTTTTGGTAGGTGAGTGTATGAGGATTGAACCCGTACCCTTGAGTTCGAAATTAATGTGTGAAAAAAACACCGTGCTACGTTAACTATTGGGCCACCGCTACATACAGTGTAGACGTGTTTGAATTTATTTATTTAACTATAAAAACAGGCGTGCGCAATAAAAGTTAACTCTGCTGCTTCCATTTGACCTAATTAAGAAGGTCAAATAGAAGTCACGCAGCGTTTGGGTTTGTTTACCCAAATTTGACTGTTTTTTCCCCCAACATCTGTCGGGGAGGGGGAAACCAGCTCCAAATTGTCCAGATTGAATAGCAACTGTCTGATATACAAGATTGATCAAAGCTGATTGCTTCTGGACGTTTCCCGGCACGATGCCGAGAACAACTTGTTAGCTTTTGAATTAGTTTCGCTTTTTATACGAAAAAGCCGAATCAACACGTCAGAAGCTAAAATAGTAATAATTTTGTAAAAGTCGTCGCAAATAAATCTATACGCTACACGCGTTCCCAAATCGTAGATATTATTATATGGGGGGGGGGGTATATAAACAGTTCTAAGTAATAGTAAACCCCCCCCCCCGGGAGCGCGTGCGAAAGAAGCCTTTGCGAGACATACACGAAATGGTCACACACATTTTGCCTTTTATATATATAGAAGATTAATTTTCATAATAAGTAGTATTACTGTCTATTTAATTTAATTTACTTTTCATTTGGTGTGTATATATATATATATTATATACTCTTGGAAGTTTTTTAACCTGTAAAACTATATATAAAAAACTTATTTAATTTTTATATTTTTAATCATTCGTAAGAAAACTATTTAGTCAGTAAGTCATTTAATCACCTGCAATCAATGCATCAACTTGCTCTCTCAAATTCACATCTGCCTTACTTTTAATGCTAGGTTTATTTATGGTGTCTTTTAAATCTAATAAAAACCCTTCAAAGTTTGCTGACGAGGAGACCTTGCTTATTAAAAAACTATATGTAATTATTGTACGTAACTTGATGTCTACCACAATAAAAAGCATTGTTTTCCGAAACGATCGTACAGATAATTGATTTTGTTGTTGTTCCTTCTTATGAAACGGATTTTTAATTTAATTATAATTTGATTTTCAAATTTTAAATTATCAATCACATTACTTAATATATATATATATATATTAGAGAGAGAGAAAGAGAGAGAAATAGTGGGGAGAGGCATTAAGAAAAAAAAAAAGCAATGAGAAAATAACTGGATTTATTTATAAGCTCACAGAACTGGAACTAATCCAATAATGATGTTATTTGCTGTTTAGGCTAATCCTAGAAGCGTTCTGTCTTGAAACCCGAAGTTGATCCATACGAATGGAAATTGATGTATGGCCTATTATATTCTCGCTTCTTACAATAATAAATTAGTTGATTAAGTGGACTGATTTTAGCCGACTTGATCTTTTGCAAGTGCTGACATATTGCGAAAACAAATTCTCCCCACTGAAGTGAGAGGCGAACTGTTTTAGCCATGATTGGCATATTCCGCTAGCATCGGCCATTATTTATTAGAATTGCGGAGGCAGATTTATTGCGGTTTCCAAGAGAGGTCATCTTGGGGTTTGTCAAACAAACAAGCCAAAAACTATTTGAAGAGAAAGAATATTTCGCATACAGAAAGAAACATCAGTTGACATCTCTCTCTCATATATATATATATATATATATATATATATATGACAGAAGTCTACATTCCAAATTACAAGATGGTGACCATCTTACTGTTTATTCCTTGTTTTAGTACCTTGACATGCACAATTCTTGGCAGCACCTGCTTCTTAGCGCAAAATCATTTATCATTTATTTAAATACTAACCTTGGTACCCGGTGTTGCCTGGGTGTTTGTGGAGGTGTGTGTTGAGCAAAAAAAAAAAAAAAAAAGTGGTAGTAGGCAGGCAGGCAACCCGTACCGCAAAGGAGGCAAAGAACGTGAAAAAAAAAAAAACTGATGTCTTCAAACCAGAAGTGACGTAGGGTTAAATTAAGGCTAGAAAATCAAAAAGAGGGGATGACTTAAGAAAATTGTGACCCCTTCCTCTAGAAAAGTGCCCAGTTGAGGGTGAATGAATTAATGTTTTCAGCCAATTTTTCAATATTTGTCGTCTGGAGGGTCGAACTTGAAAATCATACCAATCTTGTGAAAATCTGTTTTAACTCAAAAACCAAAACGTTGAAGAGCTAGAAAGAGAGGAGTGGTACCATTAAAAGGAATAACCTTTTGTGTGTCAAAATTTATTTTTCTACATAGTCATCACCATTCTTTATGAAATTTTGCCAGCCTCTTGACGCCTCAATTATAAAAATCTGGAGCGTGCTTTGTCATTCACGTCTATCACCACTCTAAAATCGACGAACCCATCTCTTAATTGCGCTGACATCAACCGCATCAGCTTTGTAAACGTCCAAAAGGCGCCAGGGAACGTTGGTCAGTTCAATTTTTTCTGCATGGAGGAATTCAATGATGGATCTCTGCTTCTGATTCATGTCCATAACAGGGGTTGATTTCTTAGAGTCTCACACCTTCAATATCTGCAACAGCAAGATGAAACTTTCAGGTTATGAATGCATAACTTCAGTCATCATAACAATGCAATCTGCAATCCTCTCACCATAGCATGCATTACTCTCACATCTCTTTATTTGTCCCTCAGTCCTCATTTTTTAATGAGTGATTTTTCTGACAAAAGGAGAAGAAAAAGCTGTATTCTAGGTTGGCAGTATTTTGCGTGAACAGCCGCCAGAGATGTCGGAAATTTTCTGTTTCTATGTCTATCCTTGTAGCCATGTCACTAGTAAGGGTGCTGGAGGTAAACGTTTTATCTGGACTGATGTTATCCGCCTGATAGTCAGGGACTCGAACCTTGAATTAACCACTAAGGAGGCTGTCCTATCAGCAGGTGCAAAGTACTGGGGCTGCTGTACTGCCATTTGGTGAATGGATTCTGGACCATGCAGTAGCTTCTGGTGGGGCCTCTCGATGCCATATTAGTGGGTCATTGTTATGGCTTTACCTTTTCATGTGCTACAAAAAAATATTTCTTCATTTCTATTTCTCTCTTACTTCCCCTCTCTGTCCTGCTTCAAGCAAGTCTGTCGACCTAGTCCACAAATCCCAAAACTCTGTCATGAAAAGTTTCAATAAAAAATACACTATTAAACCCGGATCTCCAACTTTTAGCATAGACTACCATGTCTCCTTCTCGAACATCAGGGGTCCACGTTCTAACATTCCAGAGGTTGAAACCCAATTACAGGAGACTAAACCGGACATATTATTTCTAAGTAAAACTGGCATAGGACCGACCACTTCCCTAGATGAGTCCGTAATCAAAGGATACTCTAATTTAACTTCCAAATTTAACCATAAAGATCGCCATGGGCATGGAATATGTGCCTATATAAAAGACTAGCGAGGGGTACCCGGCGTTGCCCGGGTGTTTGGAGGTGTGTGTGGTTTTGGGTAAATCAAAACTCCGGGGGGGGGGGGGGCTTAAAATAAAAAAAAAATGTCTTGGTAGGTAAGTATGAGGATCGAACCCGAACCCTTGAAGCAAAGTTGTAAATTAAAGTGTGAAAAAAAAATGTGCGACGTTAACCAATGCTAACTGACACATGTTTGAATTTATTTAATTACTTGGATTTGGCAGGTGCACGTTTTAATGACTTAATGAGGTCAAGTTTGACTGCGAGATAGTATTTCTATTTACTGCGGGAACGCTTTTTTTTATTTTTATTTTCCCAAGATGTTATAATAAGACTAACTCACATGCGGCGAGCGACAAATGTTAAATATTTATCTTCCCGAAGTCGAGCAAATTAAATAGACAGGCGAGCTCTGTTGTTAACTGTGAGATATCACGATTTACATGTGATATAAAAAGTTTTAAAAAGTTGTGAACTGACTGACCGCTTCTCTGAAAAAAGACTTTCTTGGACATACACAAAAAGCGAACATACATTTTTGCTTTTATATATATAGACTAGTGAGGGGTACCCGGCGTTGCCCGGGTGTTTGTAGGTGTGTGTGAAAAAAACCGGAAGCCTTGACGCGCATAGTAAAAAAAAAACAGGTGCCCGTGAAAAAAAAAACCGAAGCCTTGACGACGCGCAGTTAGAAAATAGTAAAGTGTGAAAAAAAAAAACAGGTGCACGTTTTTGATTGACGTGACGGTGATAGCTATTCAGCAGTTACGATTTTGTGCAGGACAGTTTTTAAATAACTAAATAAATAAATCGGTTTGTTTGTTTTTAACTAAGTTCAGGGAAAACCAGCTCCCTGTTTATTAGGGGGAGTGTCTCGTCTCGAAATGAAAGCTACCGTCTGATATGACGAAGTCGACATTGAACAAATGTTACTTAGCTCTCTAGAGACCACTGGCTTTCGGCCAGTGATTAGAGTCGAGTTTCGCTTTTTGTTTATACCGAAAACCGAATATAACGCATGCCGATGCGGGAAATGTTGAATAATTAACGTTTGAAAGTCAATAAAATTAAATAGACAGGCGAGCTCCGTGGTTAAGTGTGAGATATTACAATTTCTAGAAGTTTTAAGAAGTTGTGAAGCGAGCGAGCGCTTCTCTGAAAGAAGCCTTTTGTGGACATCGAGGAAAAGCGTACATACATACATACATTTTCGCTTTTATATATATAGATGGCTTTTGATGTGGTAGGGACATCTCCAGAGAAGATCCTAACTTAACCTATATCTGCTTCCGAGTTGCACTAGCTCAAACTACTGCATTTGTATTTGCTCTCGATCGCCCCCACAACAGCAGAGTTACTATCTTTAAAAGCATATCTGAGAAAATTGACCACGTCCTATCTGCTTATCCTTCAGCTAATATTCATGTCTGTGGAGACTTCAATGTTCACAATGTGGAATGGTTAACTCACTCAAACAAGACCGATGATGAGGGGATGTTCTGTCATGATTTCTCCATTGCTTATGATCTCACTCAGATTGTTCACGAACCCACCCGTGTGCGCGATACTGACGGCCAGTATGCAAGTCTCCGAGACCTTTTTTTCACAACTTGCTCTGAACTGTGTTCAGCTTCCGTTCTGTCTCCACTTGGATCTTCCAACCACTCTGTTGTATCAGTTAAGATAAAAATGAAATGTAATAAGTCCTCAGATGTACCTCTCCATCGTACAGTATATCAATACTCTATGGCTGACTGGGATAGCTTCCGTACATTTATATCAGATCTACCTCTGCGTTCCATGTTTAAAAAAGATGTGTCCTCTATAGTATCAGACCTGACGGAATGGTTAATTGTAGGTACAAACTGTTTCATACCCTGAAAAAGATTCCAGCAAAAACCTAACAGCCAGTCATGGTTCTCTCCAGAATATGCTGCTGCCATTGCACACAGAAATCACTTTTTCCATTGCTTCCAACATAATAGATGTACTGAGACTAAAGCCGTTTTCAGGACTGCCAGCAACCACAGTAAAAAAGTAATAAAGAACACAAGAGAGTTGTATGCTCAGTCTGTCAAGTCCAAAGTAGCTGAGCAGTGGCTTGGTTCCCACCAGTTTTGGTAAATAGCAAACAGAATCCTGAAAAGAAGCGTGCGCTCTATCCCAACTATCATCAATGGACCTGAGGTCATCTCGTCAGCATCAAACAAAGCCAAACTCTTTGTCAAGAACTTTGCAGCTAATTCTACCCTTTGCGACCAACACCGCCAACCTCCAATATTTCCTCCTGTATCATAAAACATGCTATGTGATATACAAATATCTGTATGTAATGTTGCCAAACTAATCAAAAACCTTGATTCCAGTAAAGCAACCGGCCCTAACGGTATTCCAATTATAGTACTCAAAAGACTTCAACCAGAATAAGTGCCTATCCTTACAAAACTGTTTAAACGTTGTCTTAAGGAGAATAGCTTCCCATTACCCTGGAAAATCTCATCAGTATGCTCTGTATTTAAGAATTCAGGTGATTGCTCATCCCCCTCTCAGTACAGGCCAATAAGTCTCCTGTGCGTCATGAGTAAGTTGCTGGAATCTGTGTTAAATAATCAACCATCACAGCAAAAATTACCACCTTAGTGATACGCAATATGGTTTCCTTTCTGCTAGATCTACAGCAGATGTGCTTACAGTTATATCTCATAGGATTAGCGAATCTCTCGACGGAGGCTACCTTTCTAGGGCAATTGCTCTTGACACATCGAAGGCCTTTGATAGAGTACAGCATAAAGGTTTACTTCACAAGATTTCCAGCTACGGTATAGCTGGAAATGTCTTCTCAATTATTAAATCATTTCTCTCTGATAGGTTCATAAGAGTAGTGGTTGATGAGCAGAAATCAGAAGCTCTCAGTATTAATGCTGGAGTCCCTCAGAAGTTGAAAAAAGTAGAAATGTAAGAAAATAAAATGAAAAATAAGGAAGAAGAAAGACCAAAAAAGAATAAAAAATTAAAAACAAAAAAAAACAGAAAAGGCAAGAAAAAATAAATTGACAGAAAAAAACAGTGAGACAAATAACAACGATGAGACGAGAGAAGATGATGGGACGAGAGAAGATGATGGGACAAGAGAAGAAGACAAAAGAAAAAGACGAGGAGACAAAAAAAAAGACGAGGAGACAAAAAAAAGACGAGGAGACAAAAAAAAGACGAGGAGACAAAAAAAAAGACGAGACCAAAAAAAAAAAGACGAGACCAAAAAAAAAAAGACGAGACCAAAAAAAAGACGAGGAGACAAAAAAAAAGACGAGACCAAAAAAAAAAAGACGAGGAGACAAAAAAAAAGACGAGACCAAAAAAAAAAAGACGAGACCAAAAAAAAAAAGACGAGACCAAAAAAAAGACGAGGAGACAAAAAAAAAGACGAGACCAAAAAAAAAAAAGACGAGACCAAAAAAAAAAAGACGAGACCAAAAAAAAGACGAGGAGACAAAAAAAAAGACGAGGAGACAAAAAAAAGACGAGGAGACAAAAAAAAAGACGAGACCAAAAAAAAAAAAGACGAGACCAAAAAAAAAGACGAGACCAAAAAAAAAAGACGAGACCAAAAAAAAAAGACGAGACCAAAAAAAAAGACGAGACCAAAAAAAAAAAAGACGAGACCAAAAAAAAAAAAAAGACGAGACCAAAAAAAAAAAAGACGAGACCAAAAAAAAAAAAAGACGAGACCAAAAAAAAAAGACGATACCAAAAAAAAAAAAGACGAGACCAAAAAAAAAAAAAAAGACGAGACCAAAAAGAAAAAAAGACGAGACCAAAAAAAAAGACGAGACCAAAAAAAAAAAAGACGAGACCAAAAAAAAAAAAGACGAGACCAAAAAAAAAAAAAAAAAAAAAGACGAGATCAAAAAAAAAAGACGAGACCAAAAAAAAAAGACGAGACCAAAAAAAAAAAAAAAAAAAAGACGACACCAAAAAGAAAAAAAAGACGAGACCAAAAAAAAAAAGACGAGACCAAAAAAAAAAAAGACGAGACCAAAAAAAAAAAAAAAAGACGAGACCAAAAAAAAAAGACGAGACCAAAAAAAAAAAAAGACGAGACCAAAAAAAAAAGACGAGACCAAAAAAAAAGACGAGACCAAAAAAAATACGAGACCAAAAAAAAATACGAGACCAAAAAAAAAACAAAAAAAGACGAGACCGAAAATAACAAGACGAGACCAAAAAAAAAAAAGACGAGACCAAAAAAAAAAAAACAAAAAAAGACGAGACCGATAAATAAAAAGACGAGACCGAAAAATAAAAAGACGAGACCAAAAAAAAAGACGAGACCAAAAAAAAAGACGAGACCAAAAAAAAAAGACGAGACCAAAAAAAAAAGACGAGACCAAAAAAAAAGACGAGACCAAAAAAAAAAGACGAGACCAAAAAAAAAAGACGAGACCAAAAAAAAAAAAAAAAGACGAGACCAAAAAATAAAAAGACGAGACCAAAAAATAAAAAGACGAGACCAAAAAATAAAAAGACGAGGCAAAACAAAAAAGACGAGGCAAAACAAAAAAGACGAGGCAAAACAAAAAAGACGAGGCAAAACAAAAAAAGACGAGGCAAAACAAAAAAAAAAAAAGACGAGGAGACAAAAAGAAAAAGAAACGAGGAGACAAAGAAAAAGAAACGACAATGAAGATAAGATAAAAAAGAAAAAGAAACGACAATGAAGATAAGACATGAGCAGTAGACAAAACGAAGACGAGGAGATACGAAAAAAAAGTGTGGACTAAGATGAAAAATGTCCTGGGGTGGGAGAAGAAGGGGTGGAAAATGGTGCATGGTAATTTATCAATTGATAATTATGGGTATTTCATTCAGCATCCATTGACAAGCAAATAGGCGGGGAAACTGATTAATTGGAAACTGAATTTTCGTTTTTAACATCATTCGTAGTTTTGCGTGATTGGCGGACATTTATTCTGATACTGACAAAGAAAAGCAACGATAAGTTTTCCGCAAGTAATAACAGACAATATTCAATTTTCATGGTTCGTGAACGTATATCAAGTCTTTTAAAAAATTTATTTTTAAATAACTTTTAAAAAATACTGAAAAACATTGTCTCATTAAAAAAGATTAAAATAAAGTTAACCGTTTTCTAATAAAGATTTAGAAAATTTCTACGAAAAGATTAAATTTAACTTTAAATCTTTTTTAATGGAAATCACTCCAGACAAGGAATGAAGCCACTCAATATAAGGAGCTTAATATTAAAAAAATTAGTCAGCAATAAGTGTTAGATGGATGAATTCCAGCACAGAACACAGTAGTTCTTCCTCCTTTGTCAGAAACATCGTTCATGGAATGTGAGAATTAAAGGACAAAATAAGAGAAGCAAGAGTTACAAGGTTGCCGTAAGGAAACCCAATGCCCACTTTCTAATCTTTACCTTTTTTTTAATTTTTTTTTTTTTTTTTAGCTCTTTACATCGAAGCTATTTCCATAAAGAGACAACAAATTGAGATATCAGTGAGGGATTTTTACAAATCCTGTTTGTGTTTTTAAATTTTTATTTTGTAAAGAAATCTTTGATTTTGAAATGCAATTTTTTTTTTTTTTTTAAGGCTTGCGTTTCTCCTTCCTCAGATCACGTGCTGGTTACAGCTGGCCCATTCTCGTTCTCTACACGTCCATTTTCTTAGACACAAACTTTGCTTCCCCCCCTCCCTCCAAGCATGTGGTGTATTTAACTCTTTTTTTTTTCTTCTTGAACCTATTTCCTAATTTTCATATCCACTTTATTTTCGGCTACTGCTGTTGCTAATCTCTTCCCAAGCCAGCCATCCTTTGCTGCTGCTGCTGCTATTTTCCCACGCGCTCATGTGCACTATGTTATATACCCACCTTACAGGAAACAATTAACTCTTCCATCTATAGTATATAAAAGACAAAATGTGTGTTAGTGTGTGCACATTGTGTATGTCTGGCAAAGGCTTGGGGGGGCGCTCGAGGGAGTAGTCATTGTTTCTTGGAACTTTTTATATACTATCTAGATTGTAATATCTCCAATTCACGAAACGAGGTCATGTGTATCTTTAATTTGAGCAACTTCTACAAGCTAATTTCGCGATTTTTTTTTTTTTTTTTGAAATCTCCACGTGTTTGTTTGCCTTTTCTGTATATAAGCGGAACTGAATCCACAGAAAAGGCAGCGCTCTGGCACTCGTGCCAGGTCCACAAAAGCAATCAGCTTTGATCAATGTGGAGGAAACCCTTTATGTCAGAAAATTGCTATTCATTTGGAGACTCCCCTTTTTATGGGGAGCTGGTTTTCCCCAACATCTTGGGAAAACTGGCTTGCAGCCAAAGTTAAGTGCGGGATTTTATTTCCCCCGTGGTATTAATATTTAACCTCATTAAATTTACGCACCTGTCACTTCACCTTTTAATCGTTAAATTAAAATGATTTTCAGTTCCTGTCCCGTCGTGGCCGAGCGGTAAGATGTCGGATTTTGCCACACTTTCTTTTCTACCTTCGCGTCAAGGCTTTGGGTTCGAGCCTACATGCCTACTAAAACTTTTTTTTTTTTTTTTTTTTGCACCGACAAACACCCAGGCAATGCCGGGCACCCACGCTCGCCTATAATATAAGTCTCACCTGTCTGCTTAAATGTATGCTTGTATGTTTGCCTAAAACTTTTGACGGAGGTGACGGATCCTGACAAGATCAGTATAATTTTGAAGGTCGACGTCTCAGACAACAAATAGTGAAAAATTGACCAAAAACATTAATTCCTTCACCCTAAACTCGGCTGTTCTGTACAAAGAGGAGATCGATTTTTTTCGCCGACATTTTAGCAAGTTATCGTCACCATTGGATTGACTTCAGTTAATTTCAACGCTTTCGACTTCCGGTCGCATCATGGAGATATCGGCTAAGACATCAGACTTTCTTTCACTTTCTTTTCCGCCTCCGCGTCACAGGTTCGAGCTTGCCTGCCTACTATCACTTTCATTTTTTTTTTGTTTTTTTTGTTGTTGTTTTTTGCTCAACACACACCTCCAAACACCCGGGCTAGTTTATTATAAAGACTGGGAGAATATGTCTCTTGGTGGTTAGTACACAAGTGCTGCATATGTTGGAGTCGGATCGAAACATCAAAGCACACTGTTTGTTGTATTCGTTTTTCTGTTCAATTAATTTTGTTTCCACTAATTACAGAGTCGTGACTTTCTTCCGGACGCTTACGGGACTACAACATTTATAAAACTCGGAAAAGTCATATCGTTTGCACAGGTGCACAACGTCTGCATTTCTAAGTCGAATAATCATCGCACTAATTTTTGAAATGTCATTCTCATCGACAATTTGAAAAGGTCAGAATAATCGGGGAGAGAAAATCCAGCAGGTGACCAAATCATGGTCATGATGCAAAAGGTCAAACCAATGCGAAAACAATTCTGGTTCAACTAACGCAAGTGATCAAATCGGACGCAGGATTTATAAGGTTGCTCGGTGCATGTCTGATATGTCAATAATTTAGATTTTTTTGTTTTGTTTTGTTTCTGAATTTTTGAGATGAAGATTAATTATTTGGATTTTTCCGACTACTGTTCTCATCTTGGGTGTGATTTTCACAATGTTTTGGCCGATGTAACCTACGCCCTTCTCCAATGTATCTTGAACTCTGAAATCTTTTAAACTCGCGAATCTGCTCAATGTAGGGATGTAAAGATAGAAAATGGCGAGTGTTAGAGCATGGCGGGGACGGTAGAAAGAGAGAGAGATGTAGAGAGGGCGGATGTAGAAAGATAGAGATAAGGGGGATGCCAAAAGGAACTGGGGAAGGATGTGAGAGGGAGAGGGGGATGTAAAGAGGGAGAGAGGGGGATGTAAAGATAGAGAATGGGGAAGGATGTAAAAAGAGATGAAGGTGTGTAAAAAGAGAGAGAGGGGGGGATGTAAAAAGAGAGAGAGGGGAGGATGTAAAAAGAGAGAGAGGGGTGGACGTAAAAAGAGAGAGAGGTGGACGTAAAAAGAGAGAAAGGTGGACGTAAAAAGAGAGAGGGGGATGTAAAAAGAGAGAGGGGGGATGTAAAAAGAGAGAGAGAGGGGGATGTAAAAAGAGAGAGAGAGGGGATGTAAAAAGAGAGAGAGGGGGGATGTAAAAAGAGAGAGAGGGGGGATGTAAAGAGAGAGAGAGAGGGGGGTGTAAAAAAGAGAGAGGGGGTGTAAAAAAGAGAGAGGGGGTGTAAAAAGAGAGAGAGAGAGGGGGATGTAAAAAGCGAGAGAGAGGGGGATGTAAAAAGCGAGAGAGAGGGGGATGTAAAAAGCGAGAGAGAGGGGGATGTAAAAAGCGAGAGAGAGGGGGATGTAAAAAGAGAGAGAGAGGGGGATGTAAAAAGAGAGAGAGAGGGGGGTGTAAAAAGAGAGAGAGAGGGGGATGTAAAAAGAGAGAGAGATGGGGATGTAAAAAGAGAGAGAGAGGGGGATGTAAAAAGAGAGAGAGAGAGGGGTGTAAAAAGAGAGAGGAGGATGCAAAAAGAGAGGAGGATGTAAAAAGAGAGAGAGAGGGGGATGTAAAAAGAGAGAGAGAGGGGGGGATGTAAAAAGAGAGAGAGGGGGGGATGTAAAAAGAGAGAGAGAGGGGGATGTAAAAAGAGAGAGAGGGGGGGATGTAAAAAGAGAGAGGGGGTGTAAAAAAAGAGAGGGGGGGATGTAAAAAGAGAGAGAGGGGGGGTGTAAAAAGAGAGAGGGGGATGTAAAAAGAGAGAGGGGGATGTAAAAAGAGAGAAAGAGGGAGGGGTATAAAAAGAGAGAGAGAGGGAGGGGTATAAAAAGAGAGAGAGAGGGAGGGGTATAAAAAGAGAGAGAGAGGGAGGGGTATAAAAAGAGAGAGAGAGGGAGGGGTATAAAAAGAGAGAGAGGAGGGGATGTAGAAAGAGAGAGAGGGGGGATGTAAAAAGAGAGAGGGAGGGGGACGTAAAATTTGGTCATAGTTACCACCCCAGAGGAAAATTTGGTCATAGTTACCATCCCAGAGGAAAATTTGGTCATAGTTACCACCCCAGAGGAAAATTTGGTCATAGTTACCACCCCAGAGGAAAATTTGGTCATAGTTACTCCCCAGAACAGATACCACCCCAGAGGAATAGCCCGTAACAGATACCACCCCAGAGGAATAGCCCGTAACAGATACCACCCCAGAGGAATAGCTCGTAACAGATACCACCCCAGAGGAATAGCTCGTAACAGATACCACCCCAGAGGAATAGCCCGTAACAGATACCACCCCAGAGGAATAGCCCGTAACAGATACCACCCCAGAGGAATAACCAGTAACAGATACCACCCCAGAGGAATAACCAGTAACAGATACCACCCCAGAGGAATAACCAGTAACAGATACCACCCCAGAGGAATAACCAGTAACAGATACCACTCAAGAGGAATAGCCAGTAACAGATACCACCCAAGAGGAATAACCCGTAACAGCTACCACCCGAGAGGAATAGCCGGTAATAGCTATCACCCGAGAGGAATAGCCGGTAATAGCTATCACCCTAGAGGAATAACCCGTAATATCTACCACCCCAGTGGAAAAACTGATAAGAGTTATGACTTCAGAGGAAAAACAGTTATGACCTTAGATATAGGTGTAATTCCATAGTTCGACAGATATGAAATTTTCATTTGCAATTGATTATTTAAACACTACATCCAAAAGTATTTGAACCCACGCACAGGCGAGTTCATAGTTGGCAGTGTTATCTTCGACCAATGAAAAACACACTAGTATTAAGCGCAGATGAGAAATTAAATTATCACATTTTGCCGCCGCATTTGCCATCAATTCTCCAGAGTGTTGAAATCAACAACGTGCATCGCTTTTTCTCTTTTGATATTTGGATATTTCTTTTCGAGTAAGAAATATCATTACTTATCTCAATTTTCTTTCAAATAAGAAAAACATTTCCAAACTCCCAAGATAAAACTCAAAGTTAAATTGACAGGTGTTTGCCCGAAAGCAATCATAAAGCCCACTACCGTTATTTGTATTTACTTACGATTTAGTTTGGTTTGGCGTTATTCTGCAGAAACGAATTTTTTGATGGGAATCGCTAAAGACAAGGTGTGAAGCCATTTGATGTAAAGAGCTTACAACAAGACCGAAAGATGATTATCGAAAAGACCAAGGTCATAGCTAAGGAGAAAGCAGTCAATAGGAAAAGAGTTCCAAACACCTGTAGTTCTGCAAAAGAAATTAGGTTAGGCAGCTGTATTGCAATTAGGTATAAAAGCAGCTAATTTATTGTTGTAGACTCGCCCGTGCTGGCGGATTACAAACGAAAGAAACCACAAGTAGTGTAAAGTGTATAAAATAAAATATGTATTTATCATAAAGAATACAGGATCCACTAAAATGGTATGAGAGGGACGTGTTCGTAGCATGCGGTTAAACATAGTATGAATGTCTCCATCTGGTCTCTGTGTCTCCATTTAGTCTCTAAAACTAGTGGTATCCATAGGACTGGTTGATTCCACTTAGTTCTCAAATAGGAGTGATTTGTAACCCACAACATTTATGGAGACAGAAATGGTTGGTTGTTTTATGGCATATCAACCCTTTTCAAGTTATTTAATGCCAAATCCAGTTATTTTGAAAAAAAAAAATCTTTTAATCGAATATATTTTTTTTTGCAAGTCGGTTTCTATTTAACCCATAGTTGGGACCCTAATTGGGTTAGAGTGGACCTGGGAGCAATGGCAATTAAAAGGTGGCTCCACACTGCCCAAAGCCCACAAGCTGGGGCCTCACCATCGAATATTGTTTAAGGTCATATCCACGACCCTAGACGGAAATGGAACCATGTTGTCTTTTCTATGGCAACAATTTTATCAGTCCACCTTGTACTACTACTACTACTACTACTAGGGCATTTATTGTTTAGAATTGTTTGATTTATTCTTTTCTTTTTTTTTTTTGTTCCAGATTGTTAAACGAGTCCAATGAACAGGAAATAAATTGGACAATTCTAAAGAATAAACGCCAGAGTAGTATTACAGGGCGGACTGATAAAATGAGGGTGCAGAGAAGAAAGTGTGGGAGCCAATCAAATTACAGATACGTTCCTGCACTCAACACTGATACTTGACTTTTTTAAATCTTAAATTCAAGTCATTGCACAACCAGTAATGCCACGTATATAAAAATCAACAGATTCTTTGATATAAGAGCGTGTTCGAAATGAATGTTTCTCTTTAGAGCACAATGGACCCATAATACTTGACTTTTGCATTTTAAACTCTAATGCAAACCATTATATATATATAAAAATAATTTTATAAAAACAGTAATTCTCTACAATGCAATGTAGACTATAATATAATCTTAGTCACTGCAAGAGGTATGTGAAGCTTCTTCCAGGTGCATCACGAGTAGTCCCTTATTATAGCAGGCAGTCAATCAATTTGTTAAAAAAAAAATGGGCGATTTCATCGATTTCGATGACAATAAAAGACATTCATTGATCATCATTCAATCCCGGGCAACATCGGGTCACCTTGCTAGTCCCCTATAAAGTCATAAATCTGTTCACCAAAAATTGACAGTAGTTTGGTAGAGACAATTCTGCACACATACAAAGTTACTTATACATAAGAATAAGAGTATAGTTACAGTCCAAGATCCAAATATTTGTTACATGCTAAACAGCTCCCTTCAGCATGTTAAAATTTCAATATATTTTTTTACAGATCCGTTTCGTTATGCAGAAACAATCAGTTATTATTATGTCAATATGGACTGTTAGTGCATAACGAAATGGATCTGTAAAAAAATGTGCCGAAATTTAAACATGGTGGGGTTGTTTTGCATGAGAAATAAATATTTGGATCTTGGAATGTAACTTCACTGTTATTTCTTTTATAGGTGCTCTGTAGTCATATTAAACATACATTGAGCTTTTAAGTAAAAAATATTGGTATACACAAAGAGTGAAATATAATTGAAAAAAACATTTTACCAAAACAACATATTGTATATTTCAGCGACCGTCAGATAAAACGAGGTACAAAATTGGAGCAAATTTGAATAAATTTATCAAATATCTGTTGTATAAGATGACTGCTAAATCACGAAACCATGTTTGTTTAGCTTAGGTTAGAGATTGCAACACCTGGTATCTTATGAAATATTGGTTTTAAAGATGATTTGTTTAACTTAAAGGGTCGTCTTATACACCGAAATATATGGTTTATATATATATATATATATATATATATATATATATATGGGGGGGGTGCTAGAAGTTCTATTCATGCTTAAATGCTACGCAATTCTAAGAGACAATGAGACAGAGAAAAAAAGACGAGAGACAAAGAGACAACGAGAGACACAGACAGACAGAGAGACAGCGAGAGACAGAGAGACAGCGAGAGACAACGAGAGACAGAGAGAGACAACGAGAGACAGAGAGAGAAAACGAGAGACAACGAGAGACAGAGAGAGACAACGAGAGACAGAGAGAGACAACGAGAGACAGAGAGAGACAGAGAGAGACAACGAGAGACAGAGAGAGACAACGAGAGACAGAGAGAGACAACGAGAGACAGAGAGAGACAACGAGAGACAGAGAGAGACAACGAGAGACAGAGAGAGACAACGAGAGAAAGACAACGAGACAGAGAGAGAGAGAGAAAGAGACCATGAGACAGAGAGAGAGAGAGAGAGAGAGTGACAAACAAAGAGAGACAAAATCTATCCTCAACCCTGCTCATTTCCTCCTTCCCACTACCTTCCCGCTCAAGAGCAACAAAACCAAATTCGCTTCCTTTCTATATCAATTTAAAATTGAAAGATAAAACTTTGCTAAAAATTACAAACACAAAATCAAAACGTATTAACACGATTTGAAAAAGGAAAAAATGAATAAACTTCAGAATTGAGATTAATTTAATCTTGTGTTGAAAAATCTTGAAATAAATTTTTGTCAAGAATAAAATGAAGGGAGAAGAAATTGATTATTCAACTGATCGGTGAATTACGTTGGGGGGTTGCGAATTTATATCCCACCCACCACCCGCTTGTATACAGGTTTCCTTACTTTTTTAAGGTCTTGAAACTTAGAGAGCTCAGCTTCCAGATAAAAGGTTTTAAGAAATTGGAAGGGCATATTCTTTAAACGGTTGCATGTAATGAAACCAATGATGGCTGATGAAATAGGAACAGAAACGTGTGGGTGAGAAATGGCGGGGGGGGGCAGTGAACATAAGAGGACAGAGAGATGAGTGAACGTGTGGATGGGAAGAGGGGGGCATGAGGCAATGAGGGAAGGAGAAAGAGAGATGGGGAAGGAAAGAGAGGAACGCGAAAAGGACTGAGGGGAAACAAGTTGGGGAAAGCGAGGGGGGGACAGAAAAGAGGGGGGAGAACAAGAGGAGGGAACGAGAAGGGAAAAGAACGAGGTGGGGGCGAACCAGAAGGGAGAAGAACGAGGTGGGGGCGAACCAGAAGGGAGAAGAAAGAGGGAAGGACAGAGAAGGGAGAAGAACGAGGGGAGGACAGAGAAGGGAGAAGAAAGAGGGGAGGACAGAGAAGGGAGAAGAATGAGGGGAGGACAGAGAAGGGAGAAGAACGATAAAGCGTAAAGAAATACAAAAAACGGCAAAAGAAGTTCAATCTTGGGAATCTTTTATTTATATTCCCCTTTGACCTTTGCAAGTTTTTTTAAATCTTGGAAAAAAAAAATGTTCGACAAATCTTGTAGACACTTTTTCAACAACATATATTAGAATAGTGCAAACGAAATTATTAAAAACGCTTAAACGTCGTTTCTTGTCATAACACTTCGTTTCATCGGAAAAATTCTTGAACCTGTTTTATATAAAGTTGTACTCAAATTCTCTTTAGGAATCACCTTCAAAATTTCATCTTCCTTTTTCAATAAATACAAGGTGTCTTCAATTAGTTTCCAAACTTTTTTTGGTACCGGCATTTAAAATTGTCATAGACTCTTGAAAACTCGGTATGTTATTGCTATATATCTTATCAGATGACTGACCTACTTTAATGATTTCAGGTTCCAATGAACAGCTAATTGGAATACATCCTACTAAAGCCCGATTTTCACAGCTGGTGAATTTCCAAAAAGCAATCTGGACGTGATGATACTTCAGAAGAACAATACGCAAAACAATTCTGTTTAAAACTTGCATGAATCAAGCATCAGTTTTTGAGTGGCAGAAGAGATTTAAGGATTTAAGTCAAAATACTGTTAAAAACCCGCCGAATATATGTCAACTTATGTCACGGTAACATATATCGAGCGAGTTTCTAACAGTATTTTGTCTGTTTTTTTTATTTATAATTCATTTTCCCAAAGTTACCGTGTCCGAGATAGAGTCGGCCGCCATTTTGAATCTTCCAATACATCGGTAAACACTGTTTTTCGAGCTGAATAAACATGTTACATTAAATATAAACACTAAAAACATATCCAGTTGGGTAGAAAAGTAACTTATCTTGCCTTTGATAACATTTATTTGTTCTATATTTGTTTTGTGACAAATTTTACGAATCTATGTGTACAGTAAAACAAACCCCATTTTTATATTAAAACTTTCATTTCTTTAACTCTGGTAAAATCATTCGTTGCCACAAGATGGTAAGACAACCTACTTCCACATCCGGTTTGTGCAATTCTTTTTTTTTTTTTTTTTTTTGCTGGACCTCCCAACAATGCAGACGTGACAAAAAACACCGTCCGGTTTTGACAATTGTGAAATTATTCCAAACCGCCGTTTGAACTCAAAATAATCTTGAAGACTACACACAAGTAACTTGTATTTAATGTTGTAAATAACTTTAGTTATACTTATAACATCGGCATATTTTATGTCATCATTTCTTGCCTAGAGGAACAAGAAACTAATAATTTTTTCATACGTCTACTTAATAGAGGATGATTTCGCCAACTACATTAAAAAGTGACTTTGTCCTCTACAAATATAGTCAGTTGGTTAGTTGGTGGTTTTTGTTTTTGTTTTATGGCATATCAACCCTTTTTGGGTTATTTAATGCCGAATCCAGTGATTTTGAAGAACAATTTTTTAATAGAATATATTTGGGGGTTTTTTTCCAATCGGTTTCTATTTAACCCATATTTGGGACCCTAACAGGTACTACCACTCCAGGTCAGAGTGGACCTGGGAGCAATGGCAATTAAAGGGTAGCTCCACACTCCCCAAAGCCTGCAAGCTGGGGCCTCACCATCGGATATAGCTTAAGGTCATATCCAGGACCCAAATATGGCCAGGGAAGCAGGAAACAGGGAGGGAATTCTAAAGTCTAGCAGTCAGAGGAAAAAAAATTATTACCGTCGGAAGCTTTCTGATATCTATGGACTTCTACAGTGAAAGGATGCAAACAAAGAAAAAGAAACAAAGAAAAAAGAAACAAAGAAAAAAGAAACAAAGAAAAAAGAAACAAAGAAAAAAAAGACAAAGAAAAAAAAGACAAAGAAAAAAAGACAGAAATAAAGAAAAAAATCATTCCTTGCCACCAGACGGCAGTACATGCTACTTCCAGATCCGGTTAGTGCAATTCTTTTTTTTCGCTGGACCTCGCAACAATGCAGACGTGACAAAAAACACTGTCCAATTTTGGCAATTACCAAATCATTCCAACCACCTTTCGAACTCATCACAAACTCTTGAAGCCGACACGCAAGTAACGTTACTCATATGAACTTCACTATTAACTTTTACAATCTTTTACTTGTATTTTATGTTGTTCTATGCTGAAAATAAATTTACTGTAGTTGTAACTAGCCTCGTTGCCCGGCATTGACCGGATGTTTGGAGGTGTATGTTGAGAAAAAAAAAAAAAAGTAGTAGTAGGCAGGCAGGCTCGAACCCTTGACGCAAAGGTGGAAAAAAAAAGTGAAAGAAAATCTCACATTTTACCGCTGCTCCATTACGCGACTGGAAGTTTAGAACATTAAAATCAGGCTGTCAATCCAACCGATAATGGCGTGCAAAAAAAAAAAAAAAAAAAAAAAAAAAAAATTGACCCCACTTTGTAGAAAACTGCCCAGTGAAGGAATTAATGTTTTTGTCCAATTTTTCGATATTTGTTGTCCGAGATGTTGTGCTTCAAAATGATACTGATCTCGTGAAAATCAGTCACCTCTGTCAAAAGTTTTAGGCTGACATACAAGCATACATACATACATACATTTAAACAGACAGGTGAGATTTATATTTCCTACCATTCTTTCATCTAGCCTTCAAACAATGGATAAAATTGGAAATGGCTGAACCCCCCCCCCTGACAAAACCTGGTCCAGTTGACACACACACGCACACACACACAATAAATAATTTTGTTTAATGTTGCATATTATACATGCAGGGCAACGCCGATCAATAAACTTTATGGATATTTAGCTATCAGTTTGGAATATTTAGCTGAACATACAAACATACAGACAGACTTTTCCATGGAAGTAAACCCTGACCAAATATTCAAAATCACATGGTATTCGCAGCCCAAATAAGATCTACTCACTACGGCTACCGCAGAGCTTTTCCGAGGAATGGTGCACCTTCTCCAAGTGATATTACCTCAAGTAATAGCACGAAGCTGGATACTCCACCAGACTAGATAAATTCTTGTCCTGGAATCTAGTAAGGCCAAGAGACCAAAATCAAAGATATACTACAACGTATAAAAATGGTTAATTGGGGAGAGGAAAATTATGTTCTCAATTTCTTTATTAACTCAGTGTTTGAGAAATAAAGAACTTCAATGGAACATTCGAATATCTATGTATCTCATATAGAGTTCAAGTGTTAGCCCCAGGTTGTGGGGCCCCTTGATTTCTGAGAACTTTGACTGAAGTAAAATAAAACAAAAAAGAACTGTGCTCATTATCGATGTCACAGTCCCAAATGACTTTGGCCTTAATAGAGCTGAACAGGAAAAGATAAAATATCAGGACCTAAAAAATGATCTAAAAACAACATGGCCTCTGAAAGAAATAAACATTATATCAGTTGTGATCGGAGCAACTTGCCTAATAAAAAAGAAGCTTCAAAAATACTTAGAAGCAATTTCTGGAAGACCAAGCCGTAACGAAATACAAATAGCAGCCATAACGGGAACAGTGTATTCTTAAAAGAGCCCTCGGATATAAATTTAAATTGTAACAGAATCAAGTGTTAGCCCCAGGAGAGAGCTCCTTGATCTCTTCAAATTAACAAAAGTAAAATAACAAAGGAGGGGGGGGGAATACTACCCTTTGTATAATAGACTAGCGGGGATACTCGGTGTTACCCGGGGCTACAAAAAACAGGAGAAATGAAATTACATTTGGACACACCTGCTACATTGGGATATTGAGAAAATTGTAAATTCTGCAGCAGTTCTAACCCTCATCAGATTATGAAGAGAGAGAGGTAAAAATTTAATTTAACTTGAAAATCATATCTAAAAAAATAGCACAGTTCGTAAACTGCAGAAGTACTTAACGGATAAAAACACAAAAATGTAATCACCCTAAAAAAGAAAATCTACATTATTTAAAGAGTAGCAGTATAACCACCCCCTAAATGTGCAGCTGTTCCTGTTTTAAACAAAAGCACATTTTTTTAAAATACTCCCCTCAACAAAAAAAAAACACAAAAAAATTATCAACTAAAATAACCCACCCATTCACCCATATAATCAACGACAAACAAATAAAATTCCTGCATTTATTTGTTTAATACAAACTTTGTGGGTGTTTATTTCAGCACGGCCCGTAAACTTGTTTCAAAATATTGTATAATCTTTAAAAGGATGAAAATAAAAATAACGACATAAGTTGGGATCGAACCTAATATCTTAAAGTCGTTCATCTAGCATGCTATCGACTGACCTAAATGGAACGGTCATGTCAATGACCTTGAAATTAATCTAATTAAAACATAGAACGGCTTAAAGGTATTTACAGTAAAGCCGTCCAAAAGATTGTATCCCCCCCCCCATCAGATTCTATACAAAAGAATTAACTTTTTTTTTTTCTCTCTCTCTCTCAAATTTAGATATTTGTCTAGGATTCAGAAAATATAAACTTTATTGGCCTTTTGGTTAGTATTTTTTAAATTCTTTTTTTACTTTTAGCTGGACATACACACAAACATTTATATAATAGATATAGATACACAAAAAAAGAAGAAAAAAAAAACTCCCAGGAATTTACGCAAATGACTTCCACACGGTTGTTATTTTTTTTTGTTTGTTTTTTTTTTTTTTTTTGCTTTCTTTGTATAAAGCTACTTCAATTTATAGCCCACCCTTACGGCCTTTACACCTAACAACTCTGCTCCAAAATTCATAACGACCAGTGAATTATTTCAGGAATATATAAACATATACACGTACTTAACTTTATATAAATAGATATATACACAGTGATGTAAAAAAAAAAAAAAAAAAATGAAGATAAAAAAATGTCTAAATCTTAGCTTAAAAAGCTAAAACAAAAAAAAAAGAAAAATGAAAATAAAAAAAACTCTAAGCTTTAAAAAAAAAAAAAAAAGTGGGCTAAAACAAAAAAAAACGCGAAAATAACTTTCACCGCAGCCGCAGCAGTCTTGAGGCTCCTGTAATTTTCTATTCTTAGTCCGTTTGTTTTTTCCCCCCTTTAAAAGCTTAACCTTACGCTCTTTGTGCGCAACAGAATGGGGGAATTATTAAATCAAATCCTAAAAAGGGGAAGAAAAATGTCTTGACTAACTTTTTAATAAACAAATAACTTTCACAGGTCTTCCCACAATGCTCTCTGCCCATCTACCTCCGAACGGCACGTCTTACCCAATGGCTAAAACTGTACCACTAAGATGCAATTCCTTCTTTTCGTCGCTACTAAATCTCATTTGTTCATGGCTTAGCAAGTTTTGAAATCGTACAAGTTAAATCGGGTTGCGGAAGCTACTTTCGAACTGCCCGAAGAAACACTTTTGCCGAGCACCATCGGACAATGGTCGACGCTTAGGTGCTCGAGAAATGTGCCAGAGATGTTCATGACCACCAGTGTAATGAAGAGCGATAGAATCTAACGGATTCTGCCAAAAACCACAGGTGCTTGTCAGTAAGGTTTTAGGGGGGGGGGATTTTTTGTTTTTTGTTTAATCATTAGGTTTCGTTTGTTGTCAGAAACACTAAAGTTCACAATAGTTATTCTACTGGAAAAATGATTGCATCATTCTATTACTCTAGAACAGGGAGTTCTCAACCGGGGTCCACATAGACCCTAAGGGTTGCACGAGCCTTTTCTAGTCTCACACAAAAACACGCGTTCACATTTCAAGCTATATTACTTGTCATATACATACGCGCACACAAACATATGCGCCTACGTCCACACACGTACATATATGACGAGATCCCTGGCGACACCAGATGAGCTTGCTTTTCAAATAGAGGAAGAGAAGATGGGAGAGGAAAAACAGATGTTTATGAGATTCCTGTCCACAGAAAAGAGTAAATATTTCAATGAGAGAAGAAATAGTGAATATTTCGATGGGAAATAAATAAATGAATAAATATGATAATGAGATTCTCGAGTTGGCAGAAAAAGCAATACAGGGTCGTTTTCTGGTTTAGGTTAGAACAACAATTCAAATTATTAAAGAAACAATGTTTTGTTGAAAGGTACAATGATTTGGGTTCAAAAGGTCTCTTTTGGTGTTTGGGAGGTATTGTCGTTGGGTCCATCTGTTGTATTTTAACTGCCAGATCACCAGCCAGTGATAAGTTAGTTGGACAGATAGATAAATAAATTGAACGTAGGGAGAGATATGGTCATGAAAGACGAAGAAGAGAGAAAAGAAAGAGAAAATGAAAAGAATAAAATAATGAGTTCACGAGAGAAGGAAAAGAGTAGGATGATGAAAAAAAGAAAGAATAACTTCAAAAAGGTGGAAGGAGGAATTACTGATTTGATAAAAACGATTGACTTTTGGAGTTAGGGGCCAGAGTCCAGAGTGCTTTTTTACTGACTGGCATCGAGACGTACACATCGCTCTCACCCCGCCAGGGGGGGGGGGCGAAACCCTCATAAGAGCTAAATTGAAAGGCTCTTGTTCTTAACTGGGAAATTGATTAATGGAATTTAAGTATGCAACCTGCATCATGAAGCTTGAATCAAAGAACTTGACTAAACAAGTGTAAAACGATTTATGAATAATTATTTTGTTTCGTTATATAAAAATGTCCCAGAGTTTTTCCTTGGTTCTCAATTTGCCAGCCTGAAATGAAGATACAGCTTGTTTCAGATATCCCCTGACGCCAGATAATGAAGGAGACAGACTGGATCCAGCACGAAGCCAAAGTGACGGCTGAAATCGACAATGTTGCCACACGGACTTAGAGTCATGCACATTTCGCGTACCCTGAGCAACAGAAGGATATTTTCCAGTGACCAGTGAGAGTCTGATCACCCTTAGGGGGTCCACCACTAGACAAGTAAAAGTGTAGCCCTGCTGGGTTGCATCTATGGTCCTGTGAGCTGGGAGCGACGAACACTGCCAGAAGTACGTCACAAGTATGCTCCCATGAACCAGGATAGCGACGGATGCGGCCCGGCCCTCGGAAAGAAGGGGGTTAGGGTTATATTATACATATATTCACGTTCGCGTACATACACTCACATTCACGTGTATACACACACACTAACGGACACACATAAGGACAACGTCACTTCCCCTTTCAAAGAAAATCCACTCATGCGCAAAAGACCACCGGAAACACTTATAAAAGAAAAAGCAATAAGCGGCTTCTTCCCTTTTTTTAGGACCAGCTTTCGAGCTGTACAGTCTACAGACCGACAGCGTGCCTTTTCGGCATGCACGCGCGTACCTCACACCACTTGCTACTATGTGGGACAAAAAGCTAACAGACCATACATACACTTTTTCTCATTCTCTCTCCATGAACTGGATTGACATTCTCACTATCTCCCCTTTGTTTTGGTCCATCAACAGACATGTGCGCGACTCTCTACTGAGCTTAACCCTCTCTTTCTACAGGCCGGCTTGCCACTTCGCGTTTCTCTATTGCATTCCCCTTTCCTTCCACGTGTGTAGTCGTCAACGGCTGAATGAACACGTGTACACCCAAGACTTTCATTTCTCAACAGAAAATAAACGACATGTTTATTTTATTCCAGCATTTGAGTTCCTTGTTTCCTTCATTCAATTCGTTTCATTATTTTTTTCTTGTAGCGAGTTAGGGTATTTATATCCTAGTCTTCTACAGGGTCCATGTAATATTTCTGGGGCTGCACAGGCAAAACATGAAATTATCATAATTATTATAGTTGTTGTAGAATACTTTATTTGTATTAAATTAGTTTTCATTTAAAAATAAAACTAATTATATAATATTTCTTCAATTATTAAAACCTCAAAAGTTATATTAATGAAAAATAGAAGATTGTCTTATGACCAATAGTTATGAAGGGGTCCACCAAGATAAAAAGAAGAGAAAAAGGGTCCATGAGTAAAAAATAGGTTGAGAACCACTGATCTAGAAGGTGTCTCACTGCAGATTTGAAAACGACCATGAAATTTTTTTTTGTTATTTTTGAAATCCTTTGAGATGGATAGAAGCGTTAGTCTCTATGATTCCAGGTGAGCATTGCCTGAAGATAGCAGTTTCAATCCTACTCAAAGCAGGCCAGAGGAATAGTTGGCTGAAACATGGTGCGACAACAACTATGGAAGGCAGTAATAACTGGGAATAATTTACAAAACTCGGCATTCCTATCCCGTCGCAGTTAACCACCTGAAGAAGGCCAGACAATGATTTTTCCGATACGTAACAAAACAACAGCTATGGAGATGAGGATAATAATACTCAAAAAAACAGGAAAAGAAAATGGAAATATGTCACGAAAGGTCTCCATTCATGCTGAACGTGCACAGAATGCCAACCAGTAGCATATACTTAAACGTGACGGAGCAAGAAAAATGTTTGATGACAAACACAAACAAAATAATGAATTCCAAAGTATACTTTCACAAAAGAAATATCTTATATATTTCTTAAAACGAAAGTTTTGAAATAAAATGAAGTTGCCAAGGCTGCTGCAAAGAAGGTGGGCTCTCTCTCTCTCTCTACCGTGCTAGAAAGCTACTTACACCTGAAAGTAGCCTGTACCTCTACAAGGCCACCATTCGCCCATGTATGGAGTATTGTTGTCATATTCGGGCTGGTGCATCTGCTACTTGTCTCTCGCTCCTGGATTGGTTGGTTGGTCGTTTTTGTTTTACGGCATATCAACCTTTTTCAGGTTATTTAATGCCGAATCTAGTTATTTTGAGGAACGATTTTTAATGGAGTATATATTTTTTTAAGTCAGATTCTATTCAACCCATAGTTTGGACCCTAACAGGTACTACCACTCCGGGTCAAAGTGGACCTGGGAGCAATGGCAATTAAAGGGTGGCTTCACACTCCCCAAGGCCCGCAAGGTGGGGCCTCACCATCGGATATAGTTTTAGGTCATATCCAGGACCCTCACTCCTGGAAGGATTGGTTGGTTGGTTGTTTTTGTTTTACGGCATATCAACCCTTTTCAGGTTATTTAATGCCGAATCCAAAGATTTTGAAGAAATTTTTTTTTTAATAGAGTATATTTGTTGTTTTCACGTCGGTTTCTATTTAATCCATAGTTGGGACCCTAACAGGTACTACCACTCCGGGTCAGAGTGGACCTGGGAGCAATGGTAATTAAAGGGTGGCTCCACACTCCCCAAAGCCCACAAGCTGGGGCCTCACCACTGGATATAGTTTAAGGTCATATCCAGGACCCCCATTGAGGGACTTTTACCCTCTGCAGGGAGGCAGTCGGCGTATTCTAATGCCCCACCGACAGGGCCTCCTGGAAGGAAGATTTTTGTTTGGGTTGAGAGTTTAAGGTAGTGTCTACTCATAGCATGATCAGCATTTCTGATTGAACTCGGGCATTTATTACACAGCAGTCAGTCCTTGGACCTTCATTATTCCTGATTTTCATAAATTAAGTATTACATATGAAAGATGCTGCTGTGGAATTTCCATTCTGTCTGTGTCGAAATTTAAACGCAGATACCATGAACACAGCTTCTTTTCAAGAACTGCTTGCCTGTGGAACACTGTTCCCAGCCGATTACAATATGGTAGCCTTCAAGTCCAATGTAAACAAATTCTTGTTGGGTCCAAATTTTACCCAACTTACACCATTAACGTTTACTAAACCACCATCTTACATTCATTAACCTTATCTTTCATAAAAATTGTTTTTAAAAAAATGTCACAACAGCATCGATTGTGTACAACTTGAATGTCATTCGGCTTTAATGTGAAAACAAAAAATGGCTGATTGTGAAAAAAAAAAAAAAACGAATGATAAGTTTAAATTTATTATGACATTTCAAAATGGAGTTCAGAAATAAATTCATAAATATCTGACGTAATTTGAATTATTCAAAAATTGAATCAATATTCCTGCATGATTACACTAATTACAAATCAATAAAAATATAATCCAGATGCACGATTAAAAATATGTCATAATATGCTGGAATTTAATCACAATTTAATGTACACATGTATGAAGCAACGCAAAATACATATACACATGCATATTTGATACAAATACACACGCATATTTGATAAAAATACACATGCATATTTGATAAAAATACACACGCATATTAGATAAAAATACACACGCATATTTGATAAAAATACACACGCATATTTGATAAAAATACACACGCATATTTGATAAAAATACACACGCATATTTGAAAAAATACACACGCATATTTGATAAAAATACACACGCATATTAGATACAAATACACACGCATATTTGATACAAATACACACGCATATTAGATACAAATACACACGCATATTAGATACAAATACACACGCATATTTGATAAAAATACACACGCATATTTGATACAAATACACACGCATATTAGATACAAATACACACGCATATTAGATACAAATACACACGCATATTAGATAAAAATACACACGCATATTTGATAAAAATACACACGCATATTTGATAAAAATACACACGCATATTAGATAAAAATACACACGCATATTTGATAAAAATACACACGCATATTAGATTAAAATACACACGCATATTAGATACAAATACACACGCATATTAGATACAAATACACACGCATATTTGAAAAAATACACACGCATATTTGATAAAAATACACACGCATATTAGATAAAAATACACACGCATATTAGATAAAAATACAAACGCATATTAGATAAAAATACACACGCATATTAGATACAAATACACACGCATATTAGATAAAAATACACACGCATATTTGATACAAATACACACGCATATTAGATAAAAATACACACGCATATTAGATAAAAATACACACGCATATTTGAAAAAATACACACGCATATTAGATAAAAATACACACGCATATTTGATACAAATACACACGCATATTAGATAAAAATACACACGCATATTAGATAAAAATACACACGCATATTAGATAAAAATACACACGCATATTAGATAAAAATACACACGCATATTAGATACAAATACACACGCATATTAGATACAAATACACACGCATATTTGATAAAAATACAAACGCATATTTGATAAAAATACACACGCATATTAGATACAAATACACACGCATATTTGATAAAAATACACACGCATATTAGATAAAAATACACACGCATATTAGATAAAAATACACACGCATATTAGATAAAAATACACACGCATATTAGATAAAAATACACACGCATATTAGATAAAAATACACACGCATATTAGATAAAAATACACACGCATATTAGATAAAAATACACACGCATATTAGATAAAAATACACACGCATATTAGATAAAAATACACACGCATATTTGATAAAAATACACACGCATATTAGATACAAATACACACGCATATTAGATACAAATACACACGCATATTAGATACAAATACACACGCATATTAGATACAAATACACACGCATATTTGATAAAAATACACACGCATATTAGATAAAAATACACACGCATATTAGATAAAAATACACACGCATATTAGATAAAAATACACACGCATATTAGATACAAATACACGCATATTAGATACAAATACACATGCATATTTGATACAAATACACACGCATATTTGATAAAAATACACACGCATATTAGATAAAAATACACACGCATATTAGATAAAAATACACACGCATATTTGATAAAAATACACACGCATATTAGATAAAAATACACACGCATATTAGATAAAAATACACACGCATATTAGATAAAAATACACACGCATATTTGATAAAAATACACACGCATATTTGATAAAAATACACACGCATATTTGATAAAAATACACACGCATATTTGATAAAAATACACACGCATATTTTATAAAAATACACACGCATATTTGATAAAAATACACACGCATATTTGATAAAAATACACACGCATATTAGATAAAAATACACACGCATATTTGATAAAAATACACACGCATATTAGATATCTCTACCGTCATGGGAAAACATTTTCCTCATAAAAATATTAAGATACAGATTATTTAATGCTGAATCCAATAATTTTGAAGAACAATTTTTTAATAAAGTATATTTGTTGTTTTCACGTCGGTTTCTATTTAACCCATTGTTGTGACCCGTACAGGTACTTCCACTCCGGGTCAGAGTGGACCTGGGAGCAATGGCAATTAAAGGTGGCTTCACACTCCCCAAAGCCCGCAAGCTGGGTTCTCACCATCGGATATAGTTTAAGGTCATAAGATATGAGAGTTCATTTCCTATGGACTCCAAAACGGCTGGGCCGATTTTCTTAAATTTTCTATTCTACACGAATGTACCTTATCTGTCTGGCAGTGTTCTTTGATAGGTTTTCTTTCGCAATCTCCAATAAGTATCAAAAATTGATAATCGAAAAAGTCGGATTAAATAAAGACCAACTTTGTGGGTGTTTGTTTTGTATTTTTTTTTACTTTTAGCTGAACATACATACATACACATATACATACATACATACATACAGCTGACTGCCCTTGATATAATAGATTACCTTTCCTTGACAAAGAGATTGAAAAATAACAAATCGAAGGAATTTTATAATAAAAAGTAGAATTCCGCATAGAAATGTTCTGCCATCTTTTGGTTTACCCTTATGTTTTGTTTTTGTAACTAAGGCAACCGGAAGAAAAAATGCTACGGAGTTTATCAGATGATGACACAACACTGAAGATTATTAACGCAGAATTTGATATTTTAATACCATATTGTAATACCATATTTTAATACCATATTGTAATACCATAGTTTAATACCATAGTTTAATATCATATTTTAATACCATATTGTAATACCATATTGTAATACCATATTGTAATACCATATTGTAATACCATATTGTAATACCATATTGTAATACCATAGTTTAATACCATAGTTTAATATCATATTTTAATAACATATTGTAATACCATATTTTAATAACATATTGTAATACCATATTGTAATACCATATTGTAATACCATAGTTTAATACCATATTTTAATACCATAGTTTAATACCATAGTTTAATACCATAGTTTAATACCATAGTACCTTCAACGTGCGTATGTACATGCGTATGTCATGAATTCCAAGTTATAAGTTATTCGATCGGGAGATCCTATTTATTATTAGGTTGGTGCAAAAATAATGTTTTTTTTTTCTTTCTTCTTTTATTACATTTTCACCCCAAACAAGGCACATTGCCACTTTGATGGGTTACATGAAAAGGGCTGTACCCTTTTCATGTCAGTAAAAAAAAAAAAAAAAATTAGTTAAATGAAAATGATATCGAACCTTGTAGATAAGTTTTAAAGAACAATAGGTTTTAAATGGAATGTCCAGTTAAATTTGGCTGGAAAATCTATTCACATTCTTAGAAAGAATGCATAATAAAAACATCGGTTAGAGAATTAACAAGTAGGTTAAATTCCTTTGTAAAACAAAGAGAATGGGAAATTTCCTGGTCGTCAGAAATGGTTTCAAAACGTGAAAATCCCACACGTTTGAAACACGTGAATTGTGGTTACGTTTGCCAGACATGTGTGACGTATGGCAGAAAAGATTTCTCAATATAGGAAAGGGCTCGAAGTTAGTTTCGGAGCAGAAAGAGAATCAGAGTCAGATCAGAGAAGCAGAGAGGATCAGACCAATTCTCAGTTAGAATCAGGGGCCCCTCTTGGAAGCAGGAGGCTTAGAAGAAACCATGTAACGACTTTGAATTCCTGAAGTACAGAATCATTTCCGACAGGTCAAAGAATACTTTTTTTTTACATGCTGGTCACCACTTATCAAGGCCCAGGAGCCACTCGGGGATGAGGGTTATTGTGTGAACAGTAATCAATGGGATAGTATCGTAGTAATAGTTAGTATTAGAGATTTGACAAGGTGTCATTACTTAAGGGAACGGTTCATCAGGAATTTGTTTATGTTGGACGTGAAGACATCCAAGTTGAAGTCGGGGGGGGGGGAACAAGCCAGCGGCAGAGAGTTCCACAGGCGTGCAGTTCTAAGAAAGAAGCTTTGTTCATGGAATCTACGTTTTGATTTAGGCATGGATAAAGAGTGGGGAAAATATTGACAGTGGTTTCAGCTAGTCGGGTGTTTTTCGTGAAAGATTGGTGAGGGGGGGGCAGAGAATGGAGCTCAGACGAGCACTTGCCATGGAAATAACGATAAAACAGAGACAGGCTCGCAACGTCTCTTCTGTGGGAGAGAGGCTGCAGGGAAGAGAAAAGGGCATCCCCCACTAAGCCACAAAGTCTATTTTGTACTCTTTCAAGGCAGGATAGGCTGTTTTTAGCAGCTCCTGCCCAGATGTGGCAGCAGTACTCCATCTTGGACGTAGTTGGCTCTTATATAGATAGAGAATTGCATCATTAGTGAGATATCTTTTGGAGCGGTAGAAGGATCCCACCATTTTCCCAGCGATCTTGGCCACAGACTTGATGTACATGTTCCATTTCAGATAAGGAGTAAAGGTCAAACCCAGAAGCTTATCAAAATATGGGGCCTCCCCTAGACGAGAGCCATTCATTTCAATCGATACCAGATGGGGATCAGAGTGTTTATGATGTAATGATAGAAGCTTGATCTTAGATGCATTAAGGGTAACCAGCCACCTCTTCCCCGACTATACTATGCGCTCAAGATCTGAGGAGAGAGAATCAGATAAAACGTTGTCATTTACGGCCTTTGATGTGTTGCCATAGATAGTTGTGTCATCAGCATAGATTTTTTTTTTTTTTTTTTACACGGTGGTCACCACTTATCAAGGCCCAGAAGCCACTCAGGGATAAGGGTTATTGCAAGTACAGTAGGTTAGTGTGTAGATTTGATGAAGTGTTTACTTAAGGGGGTGGTTCATTAGGAATTTGTTAACGTTGGACTTGAAGACATCCAGGTTGTAGTCAGGTGGGAAGCAGGCAGACGGAACAGAGTTCCACAGGCGTGCAGTTCTAAGAAAGAAGCTTTGTTCATGGAATCCGCGTTTTGATTTAGGCACAGATATAGAGTGGTGGAAATTTTTCACAGTGGATTCAGCTAGACGGGTGTTTTTCGTGAAAGATTGGCGAGGGGGGACCGGAGATTGGAGTTCAGACGAGCACCTGCCATGGAAATAACGATGAAACAAGGATAGGCTTGCAACGTCTCTTCTGTGGGAGAGAGGTTGCAGGGTAGAGAAAAGAGAATCCCCCACTAAGCCACAAAGTCTATTTTGTACTGTGTCAAGGCAGGATAGGCTGTTTTTAGCAGCTCCTGCCCAGATATGGCAGCAGTATTCCATCCTTGGACGTACTTGTCAACGAATGATTTTAGTATGTGTTTTGGGAGATCATTGATGTAGATTAAGAAGAGAGTTGGGCCCAGGATGAACCTCCAGCATTAATACCAAGGGCCTCCGATTTCTGCCCCTCAACCACTACTCTGATGAGCCTATCAGAGAGAAATGATTTAATGATTGAGAAAGCATTTCCAGTTATACCGTAGCTGGAAATCTTGTGAAGTAGGCCTTTATGCCATACCTTATTGAAGGCCTTTGATATGTCAAGAGCAATTGCCCTAGAAATGAAGCCTTTGTCGAGAGATTCGCTAATCCCATGAGATATAACCGTCAGCACATCTGCTGTAGATCTAGCAGAACGGAAACCATATTGCGTGTCACTAAGAAGGTTATTTCTGCTGAGGTGGTTGACTATTTCTCTATAACTATTTTTTATAACTGCCATCTTTCTGTGTGCTCATTCCAACGAGAAAAGGTAACATGTCTAATCATTCCCGTAACTCTCTCCGTATAAATTTCTTCAACGTGTACTATGTGGGGAGTTGGGCAGCAAGATGTCACTGTCTCCTCTCTAAATGAACATTTAAAATGTGTGTGTTGTCAACTACAAGGAACATTTAATAATATATGTACAGGCCATCATGTAAATAATATGTACCCCTTCTAAAATGGATATTATAACAGATGTAGGGAGCTAGTATCAGAGACATAAGCTACAGGAGTACTATGTGGAGAGTTGGGCAGCAAGATTTCGATTCACATTACATTTGAACTTCTTCATGTCAGTACAGTTGGGGAAGCAGGAATCCGGAAGGGAATTCCAAAGTCTAGCGGTTCTGTGGAAGAAATTTCTGGAGTAGAAGGCTCTCTTACATCTAGGAAGCTCAACTGTGAAAGGGTGGGTTTTTGCTGCTTGTCGGGTTTGTCGAGGGTATTTACGTCGAGGGGATATTAGTGCTTGCAGTTCGGAGCATTCACCATTAAAGTACTTGTAGAACAGGCAGAGGGCTGCTACATTTCGTTGATGGGACAGAGACTGAAGCTTAGATGACAGTTCAGGACCTATCAGGTTTGCGACTCTTTTGAACCATGTCTAGGAGCGAGAGACTGGTAGCAGATGCACCAGCCCAAATATGACAACAATACTCCATACATGGGCGAATGGTGACCTTATAGGGGTACAGGATACTTTCGGGCATTAGTAGCTTTCTAGCACGGTAGAGAGAACCTACTTTTTTCGCAGCAGTCCTGGCAATGCTCTCAATGTAATTTTCCAATTCATATTTCCTGTGAATGTTAGGCCGAGGAGTTTAAAAGATGTACTTTCAGATAAAGAGATTTTGGCCATTGTTATTGGTGGTAGAGAAGGTTTCTTGTAGTTATTAAAGGAAACAAGTTTAGTCTTGGCAGCATTGAATGTGACCATCCATTTTTGTCCTCATTCCACTACAGATTGGAGGTCGTCCTCTAGTGTTTCTGGCATTTCTTTAGATATGTGTTCATTTGTTTTCCTGTCGTGTCTATTATAGAGCGTGGTGTCATCAGCATATATACCTATTTCACAGATAATTTTGTCAGGGAGGTCATTTATGAATATTAGGAATAACAGAGGTCCAAGGATAGACCCCCGAGGCACTCCCTCATTTATATCATCAAAAAACATTTTTGCACCAACCTAATAAAAAGGAAGAAAGGTGATACCATACAACAAACATTAAATTAGTATATATACCCTTTTATCCTCCTTTTTAATAAATAGGATCTCCCAATCACCGGTGATGCAATGTAAAAAAAAAATAAAATAAAAATATGAATAAATAAAACAAGTGATATTGCTTTTGGGATGTACAATAAACTAAAATATACTTTCTTAGTCTTCTGGCTAGTCAAAGAGGATCAAGGAGGATGGAAAGACTGAGGAAAGAAAGCACCAACCAGACCTCTACTGGGCGAGTGCGAAGATGGCTGGGACCTTGTAGAGACTTATTGCCACCCAAATTGCAGTGAAGATCAATAGTCACTGCCAACGAGAAATGATAATGCAGATTTATTTGCAAAGGTTATCGAAAGAGGTGGAGAGTACCGAAAATCTGGGGAGACTTGTTATCACTTAGAACACAGAGAACATCACAGGTTGTTCTTGAAGAGAAATCCTTGATGGCCTGTGTGAAAACTCCTAAGGAGTCATAATAATAATGGGTAAACATCGTTTTTTTTTTTTTTTTTGTTAAATATTAATAAATAAGAAATCATATCTACTTAAAATCTAGTTAGTATTACGCATGTAAACTTGTAAAAAAAAAAGTATCTGTTCTGTTTAAAGATGGTATAATGATATCACGGGGTTTCTGTTCGCGCCGAGTGTCCATACAATGGAAATATGTCACAGACTCCTATCAGGATATTGGAGATAACCCGAAATAACCAAATATATTCTGACACTACATTAACCAGATTACTTAGATAAATATTTTTACAGTTCTATCAAATTGGCCAAGATCAAAGTGTAGTATCTGTTCCGGCAGATACTGCACTTAAGATAATTTGTACCAGTCAATGGAGGGGAAACCCTCTATA
>NC_136501.1:111582427-111732427 GCF_053919585.1 Euprymna scolopes
AATGGTTCAGGGTTGCCTGACAAAGTCTCATTGACTGAAGCAGATGGCTGTCTATAGCAACCATATGTAACTGTTTACCCTCGAATAAATAATAAAAAATATATATATACATATTTATTACATAAACACACACATGTATATATTGGCTAATTGCAAACTAACCCCTTCTTTGGGCTCATTTTTAAGTAGGGGATGATCTAGAATCTGCTAAGTTTTTTTTGTTGTTTTTTTTTTACACAGTGGTCACCACTTATCAAGGCCCGGAAGCCACTCAGGGATAAGGGTTATTGCAAGTACGTACATTACGTTAGTGTGGAGATTTGATGAAGTGTTTACTTAAGGGGGCGGTTCATTAGGAATTTGTTAACGTTGGACTTGAACACATCCAAGTTGTAGTCAGGTGGGAAGCAGGCAAACGGAACATATAATAAGATATAATTTTGTAAAGTTCTTCGAGTGTCAACCCTCCCAGGCTTTAAGTTACACTGTTGATATATTTATAGAGATCAACGTCTCATTCAGAGCAAAGTTATAAAATAATGAAATTCAAGCAAAATATATTTTTGTTCATTTTTTTTTCATTATAATTAGAAAAGGAAAAACAATTGTTTTTTTTTTGATCGAGTCAATTTCTACCAAAATGCTTTCCTCATAAGATAGGAAAGTAAAAAATATATATATTTCCACAAAACTAAATGCGATATTTTTTTTATTTTTACTGACAGAAATATATTATGAATTATTGATTTTTAGCAACCGCCCCCGCATCCCCCGCCATTCCGATGGCTGTATATTATTTGTCATGTAAACAAAGAAAAGCATACAAGTATAAGCGTTTTTGTTTTTGGACTTTTTTTTTTTTTTTTTTTTTTTGCATTCTTGTTGCTCGAAAAGAACAGTGCACACGTCTTGTTATTCGAACAACGCCGCAGAAAGGAAGCGGGAGGGGGGGGCGGAAGGAGAAGAGTACCAAATTGAAGACATTGATGTCAGAATTTTTTGGTTAAGTAAAGAATCAATAGATAAGGCAAAAGACAATGGCTGTAAGGCAAATAATAGAACTGGTTCTTGAAATGGTAAGAAAAAGGTATATATGTATATCTATATATACATATATATGTGTGTGTGTGTGTGTGTGTGTGTGTGTGTGTGTGTGTGTGTGTGTGTGTGTGTGTGTGTGTGTGTGTGTGTGTGTGTGTGTGTGTGTGTGTGCATAGAGAAAGAGACATGATAAAACGAGATATATCTATTTTGACACAACCAAACAATAATATAAATGTGTAAAAGGAATATACGCTAAGCAATACACACAAAACACGATTGAAGAATTCTGGAGTTTATACTCCAGAAAGTTGAAGACATATGAGATGTACAAACTCCGCAAATTTCAACAGCCACCTCCAGGAATTTTTTTTTTGGCACTGACGGTTTAAAAAAAAAAAATTTCAACAGTATCATTTGTATTAATTATATCTATCTATTATTATATAAAAGGAAACTGTGTGTGTAGGGGGGGTTCGTTCCCTACAGACTTGAAAACGGCTGGGCCAATTTTTAAAAAATTCCACACAAAAGTACTTTACATGCCTGGCAGTGTTCTTAGATAGATTTTGTAGCGGAATGTCATCGATAAATATTGATAATTGAAATAATCGGATGAAAGAAGGAACAGTCAATTTTGATCCACATAAACACCTTACACAGCCTAACGTCACAAGTGCATTTGAGAAGTTTTATTACAACACAAGCAGAAAGGTCAGGTGTATAAAAATCAGAAGGTTTTCTGATATGATGGGTGCATGTTCGAAATAAATGTTTCTATTTAAAGCATAATTGCACCATGATACTTGACTTTCATTTTAAACTCAAATTTAAGCCATTATATATGAAAAATAACTTTATAAAATCAATAGTAAGTTCTCTACAACGTAATGTAGACTACTAAGTCGCTGTTGTGAGGCACGTGAAGCTTCCTTATGGTGCATCACGATGGGTCCCCAACTAGAGATGGCAATCAATCGGTTTGATTAAAAAATGAGCGATTTGACAAATTTCCATGACAATAAAAATATGGGAGTGTGAAACATTCGTTGATCATCATTCAATCCCAGGCAACGTTGGGTCTCCCTAATATCTATAACATAAATCTCATCTGTCTGTTTAAATGTATGTATGTCTGCCTAAAACTTTGGACAGAGGTGACGGATTTTCACGAGATCAATACCATTTTAAAGCTCAACCCTTCGGACAATAAATATCGAAAAATTGGCTAAGAACATTAAATCCTTCACCCTGAACCGGGCACTTGTCTACAAGGAGGGGGTCGCTTTTTTCGCCGATATTTTCAAAAGTCATCCCCGTTTTTTGATTGACTAACCTCAATTTAAACCTTTGCCACTTCCGGTTTGGCGATGGACGCAACAGCAAAAACGTCACGTTTTTCACATTCTTTTCCTCCTTCGCAGTACGGGTTCGAGCTTGCCTGCCTACTACCATCTTTCTTTTGCTCAACATACACCTCCAAACACTTGGGCAACTCCGGGCACCCAGGCTAGTATATAAGGGAACGGTAGTTTTCTTGAAGCATTGCTGGTAAATACATATGGAGGAGATATTATTTAAGTGGAATTCATTATTTATTAATTTTATTTATTACAGACTATGACTCCTCATCTTTTTCTTAGTTGTTTCATGACGTTTCGGCCAACCATTCTTCTGGAATTTGTCAGGTGGTAATCGCAACGGATAGGAACTCTGAATCTCCTGACTGCATTCACTGCAATTACTGCCAGCCGTAGTTGTTGTCGTCTCACGTTTTTGGCCCGTGGCGCAGTTTATAGAGACGTTGAATCTCTACGGTTCCAAGTGAGAATTATCTGAAGATACCTTTTCTTTTTCAATCCGACCCAAAACCAGAATATGTTTAATAAACGAGCTATCGAATAAAATAACATATTTTTTAACAGTTCAGAATAGTTGTTTCATGACATTTCGGCCAACTATTCTTCTGGCCTTTGCCGCAGTGGATAAGAGATGTTGAATCTCTACAGTTCCAGGTGAGAATTGCCTGAAGATAGCGGTTTCAATCCTACCCAAAGCCGGCCAGAGGCTTACTTGGCCAAAAACGTGGTGAGACGGCAACAACTACGGAAGGCAGTGATTGCTGAGAATGCAGTTAGGAGATTCGGAGTTCCTATCACGTCGTAGTTACCTACATGACGAAGGCCAGAGGAATAGTTGGCCGAAACGTCGGGAAACAACTAATAAAAAGATGAGGATAATAGTCCGCACTAAATAAAAATTAATATGGAGGAATGTAAGAAGGCTAAAGTAATGCAGGTAACCTGATGTGACATGAATAAAAATGGAATTACAAAAGGTTTTGTAAGTTTTTTTTAAAATCTTTGCAAAAAACAAATGACTTATAATCTGCAAGAAATGTTCTCCCGGCCTTTATAGAAATTTCAATTTAACAATCATATAAAACAAGTGAAGCATGCACCTCCCCCCCCCATGAGTGCACAGTGAACGAGGCATAAAAAAATGACTAAGTTCAGCATTTGCTCCCCCTCCCATTTACCCCCAAAAGTCCCCGAGGCCTTAACATATTTAAATTTGAGTTCAGCACCATGCAATTCTGCTAAGTAGACATACACAGAAAATTTAGGACAAATATGGTAAAATAGTCCCAAAAATGGAGTGTTTTTATTACACCTAAAAGAGCCCCTGGGGCACACCCAAGAGTTATCGAGAAGTATAAACAAACAAAATTACATAGAAATCGATTAGTTACAACTTTTCAGAAAGTTTTTAAAAAATCCAAGGCATGAATTTTTTTAATAAGTACGAAAGTGTCAATTTTAGCCATTTTAAACCCGAAAGGCACCCTTAGGGGGGCAACCGGAGTTTTCCCGGAAAATCCGTTCTGTTACATTTTTATTCATGTTTAATGTCTGTGCAAAAATTTCAAAAAATTCCAAGATGTAGTTATTGAGAAAAGTACGAACGGCCAAGGGTGAATTTATAGGCCCACCCTTCTTTTGTCCGGGGGGGGGGGGGGGTGGCAGGGGGGCAGGGGGGGGGGGGGAGAATAAAAATTGAATGATATTGTTTCATACCTTTTTCTTTCAGTCACTTTTTTTTTTTTTAAGTCAAAAGTGATTACATGAGCTTTTGCCTAGGAACGATGTGTAGTATCTGTTTGGATGCTTTATTAAATCTATTAGGTCAGTAAAGGAGAAGTCCTTCTAGACAGAGGTAATTTATTTATTATTTTTATTCCAATCCAGAGCGCGCAATTATCAGGGACTGGATTTGCGTCGCATTAAAAAAAAGAACTTTATGTCTAACTGTACCCTTACCGGAAGGCAGATAAAGAATAAAAAAAAAATTAATACATTTTCGGCCATATGTGCCGCCTTCAAAATTACAAAACATGGTTTCACAAGTTTTTTTTTTTTTTTTTTTTTTTTGGTACTCATTTTCGTTGAAGTCGATGTTGGATGAAATGTTTCAGCCTTGCAACAATCATGCCTTGCAACAATCATGCCTTGCAACAATCATGCCTTGCAACAATCATGCCTTGCAACAATCATGCCTTGCAACAATCATGCCTTGCAACATGGAATTCTCTTGTTTCTATTACTTGCCTCCCCACAAGGGCAGAGTTAGACACAAGGTCGGTTTTTAATGTGAGGGAAATCCAGCTCCCCAAAAGGGGCACTCTGATAGGAACAAAAATAAAAATTGTCTCACTCATGCAAGATTTCTCCCCCACTGACCGAGAACCAAAAAACTGAAGTGGTGCATCAGAACAGATACTACAGTGTGATCTTGTTTATAAACATTGTGGATAGAAATCAGATTTACAAAAAAAACAGTGTCAGAAATTCATATAATTCAACTTTATCAACTAACCTCCAGCCCCTGTCCCATCACCGCAATGTTGCATCACTGTGCCTGTTTTACAAATATTTTAATGGAATGTGTTCTGATGAACTCGTTTCACTTGCACCCCCTCGACGTACATATCCCCGACAAACCCGCTTAGCAACAAAATCTCACCCCTTCACTGTTGTTGTCGCTAAATGCTAAGAAGCTTTCTATTCTAATAGTTTCTTCCCTCGAACAGCTAGACTATGGAATTCCCTTCCTGCTGCCTGCTTCCCTGGCTGTACTGATATGCAGAAGTTTAAATGTAACATAAACAAATATCTTGTTAATCTTTCTTAGACATGGCCCCAAATAGTAGCCCCTTATGTCCAAGTGGTGATATGTTTTGTAAGGGGTGAACATGAATAAAAAAATTAAAAAAATAAAAATAAAAAATAAAACGAATAAAATAAAATGAAAAAAAAATAAAAAAATGAAAAACATTAATAAAAAAATTTTAAAAATAAAAACAAATAAAAAAATTTAAAAAATTAAAAACATAAAAAAATTTTAAAAAAATTAAAAACAAATAAAATAATTTTTTAAATTAAAAACATAAATAAAAAAATTTTAAAAATTAAAAACATAAAAAAAATTTTAAAAATTAAAAACATAAATAAAAAAATTTTAAAAATTAAAAACAAAAAAAAAATTCAAAAAATTTAAAAAATAATAAAAAAATTTAAAAAATTTAAAAAATAAATAAAAAAATTTAAAAAATTTAAAAAATAAAAAAATGTAAAAAATTTAAAAAATAAATAAGATTTTAAAAATTTAAAAAATAAATAAAAAAATTATCTAATGTAATTTTTTTTGGTGACATTATGATCTGATTACATTAGGAATAAAGTGTGGAATCTGTTTTAATGTTTTATTTATCTATTTTTATGTATTTATTTATTACTCATATTCACCTCCACCCCATCCCACCCCAACAAGGCATATCATCATTTGAACATAAAGGGCTAGTATTTGGGACCATGCCAAGGAAAAATTAACAAGCAGATAGCAGGAAGGGAATTCAAAAGGCTTGCCGTTGAAGGTAGGGTCAAAAAAAGTCAAATAATAGATACTGCACTGTCAACTAAGCTCAAACCCCTGTCCCATCGCCACAATTTTGCATCCCTGTGTCTGTTTTACAAGTATTTTAATGGAATGTGCTCTGATGAACTTATTGCATTTGAGCCCCCCCCCCCGACATATATACCCTGGACAAACCTGCTTAGCAACAAAATCACATCCCTCCACATAGTGACCCCTAAATGCTAGAAAGCCTTCTAGTCTAACTTCCTTCCTTCGGACAGCCAAACTTTGGAATCCCCCTCCTTAATAACTTACTTCCCTGACTGTACTGATATACACAAGTTTAAATGTAATGTAAACCAACATCTTGCTCATCTCCTCTAAATAGTAATCTCCGAAATAGTAATGTCTTACATTCGAGTGGCGGTGTGTCTTGTTTGGGGGTAAACGGGATTGTTAAATTTTCTTTTTAAAAGTATGGATATTTTCAAGAGATGTTTTTTTTATAAATTCTGCTGCAATTAATTCGCGCAATATTTTTTTGACAATATTTTTTTGACAATGCTGTCTTGATCGGATCAAGCATCTTCATTTTATTGATAGGATTTCGGTTTTTGACATTTGACTAATGTTGATTTTGGCAGTGAAACAGTTAATGACGATGAAAACAGGGGCATTTGTGCATTAGCGTAACAGGACAACTTTTGGTTTTAGTTTAAAGAGAACACATCAAGGGGAAACAATTTCAGAATAACTGTTTATTCTGATAAGAACACAGCTCAATAAGGATTGTCCAAACAATAAGTTTTAATTTATATTTTGTATGAAAATTTCAGAATTTCTACTTCGTTATGAAAATTGAACATTGAAAATCTGGAAAAAAAAAAAAAAAAAAAAAAAACAAAAAAAAAGAAAAAAAGAAAAAAGAAAAAGAAAGAGAAAAAAAAAGAAAGAAAAAAAAGAAAAAGAAAAAAGAAAAACAAAGAAAAAAAAAAGAAAAAAAAAAGAAAAATAAAAAAAGAAAAAGAAAAAAGGAAAAAGGAAAAAGAAAAAAGGAAAAAAGAAAAAAAAGGAAAAAAGAAAAAAAAGGAAAAAAGAAAAGGAAAAAAGAAAAGAAAAAAGGAGAAAAGAAAAGAAAAAAGGAGAAAAGAAAAGAAAAAAGGAAGAAAAGAAGAAAGAAAAATGAGAAAAAAAGAAAAAAGAAAAAGAAAAAGAAAAAAAGAGAAAAAAGAAAAAAAGAAAAAAAGAGAAAAAAGAAAAAGAAAAAAAAAAAGAAAAGTCTTCTGAAAAGTCACACATTCCAATAAACTATTTATAAAATTAAAGTCATTCATTTTGACAAGTTTCGTTCATTTTTTAATTAAAAAAATACCCTGTAAAAAAATAAATAAAAATGATAATAATCACAAAAAATATGTGTTATTAGAATTTTCTTATTTTATTTTAATTAAATAAATGCATAAAAAAGATAAAAGCATATGCATTCCATTAAAATTCATACACTTTGACAACTTTCTTTTATTTTGTGTAAAAAAAGTTTTTTTAAATCTTCTATTTTCGTAATTTTATTTTAATTCAAACGTTCAGATAATTAATGTTTCATTTTGCGTTACTGTATTTTTGTTGATAATTTTTAGAATTGAATTGTTCCTCCCGGTTCTGAAATTGCATTGTCTCCCCCTGTTCTCCAATCTTCAAAACGAAACCAAAATGTTATCCAGTGACAGAAATGCACAAGTGTTGCTTTTTCGCCATTCTGACACCCATCTTTCCCCCCTCCCATCTATTGCCAACTACCACATTGCCTTACCAGCAATGCGCATTTCTTTCTAGCTTCTAATTCAATATCTTCGCCACAATTCCCCAGTATATCACTAATAGCTTGAGGCATTCCTTAACAGCCGTTTTGAAGTCCATAGGGAACGAACTCGCACAAACTCAGAGAAAGTTCCTTTTATTTAATAGTAGAGATTCCCAACTTAAAATACAAATCTCTGTACATTGAAAGGAAACCATGATACTTTATTCTGCTGCCCCTCATAAAAGTCCATACAAAATTTCACTCAAATCAGCTCAGTAGTTTCCAAGAAAAAGTGAGTAAATGTGGTATTGTGGTAATTAATTTCTATTAGTCCACAAGTGTGTATAGAATGAATACTGTATCTGATGTTGCTGCGCACGATGCTGTTACGCACGCATGTGTGTGATGTCAGTGCATGCGCGCGTGTATGTGATGTCAATGTGTGCGTGTGTGTGCGATGTTGGTGCGTGTGTGCATGTGTGTGCAATGTTGGTGCATGCGTGCATGTGTGTGTGCGCGTGCGTGATGTTGGGCATGCGTGTGTGTGTGTGTGTGTGTGCGCGATGTTAGTGCACACACACATATGTGTGCATGATCTCAGTGTGTGTGTGTGCGTGATGTCGGTGCACGTGTGTGAGTGCGTGTCTGATGTGATTACTGATGTCATTGTGTGTGCGCGCTGATGTCAGTGTATGAGAAGTCTTGAATAAGTTTCCAAACATTTTTTGTACTGGCATTTAAAATTGACGTCAATTCTTAAAAATTCAGTCTGTTATTGCTATACATTTTATGAGATGACTGACCAATTTTTATGATTTCAGGTACCAATGAACAGTCACAACAGGAATTAGAATACACCCTACTAAAGCCTGATTGTCACAGCTGGTGAATTTCAAAAATGCAATCTCGACATGAGGACACTTTAGAACAGGGGTTCTCAACCGGGGTTCACATGGGCCCTAGGGGTTCATGGAATATTTCTGGGGTGTTACATGATAAGGGCTGTCCTCTTTTCATGTAAGTATAAAAATAGAGAGATTAGTTAAAATGAAAAAATGAGAGAAAGCAGAAATCGAACCCTGGACATAAGTTTTAAAGAACAGTAGGTTTAAATGGAATGTCCAGTAAATTTTTAATTCGGATGAAATAAATAATAAATAAACTATTCAATTGTTAAAAGAATGTGGATAATAAAATATGGGTTAAATAAATTAGATATGTAGGTTGAATTCCTTTGTAAAAACATCAAAGAAAAAATAGGTTATTGGGAAATCATAATGTCGAAAACGTGCAAAGTCGCGCATGTTGAAACACGTGAATTGTGCTCACGTGGCCGGGATGCATGGATTTCTCAATATAGGAAGTGGGAGTCAGTTAGTTAGGGAGACAGTCAGTGAGAAACTCGGAGAGGGTCTGGAAATTCGAACGTCTAGGAAGCGAGACGGTCACTTCGAAAGTAAAATGTGAAGCTTTGAATTCTTGATGATGAAAACCACGGCCGGTCGTGAAGAAATAAACCCATCAGGTATTTTTATAAAACGTCGTCTGGTGTTTGTGATTCTTACAAAAAGGTAAAGTGAAAATTGTATTATATGTCTATATATCTGTGTTATAAAATGTCATTACATACACGTCTCGACATCTCATATCCACAATGTGAATCTACATCATATCTACACTAAGACTGTCTCAATACTATCTCCTTCACTCTAAGAGCTTTCTTCTTCTACACGTCTAAGGAATGAACATTTAAAATATAGGAATCGTAATAACATGAACAATCTCTTATAAACGAACAATCTCTCTAAGTCTTCGCAGCCTCGTAGGAGATGTCCTTTTCTCCTCCTTACAACCTCTATCTCACAGAAGAGATATTGCGAGTTTGTCTCTGATGTATCGTTATTTTCATGGAAAGTGTTCAACTGAGCTTCAATCTATGGTCCCCCCTCGCCAAACTTTCACAAGAAACACTCGTCTAGCTGTAAACACTATCAATAATTTCCCCCACTCTTTATCTGTGCCTAAACCTAAACATAGATTCCATGAACAAAGCTTCTTTCTTAGAACTGCACGCCTGTGGAATTGTCTTCCGTTTTCCTGCTTTCCGGCTGACTACAATATGGTTGTGTTCAAGTCTAAGGTAAATAAGTTCTTGATGAGCCGTTCCATATAAGTTATTAAATTTACCAAATTTTCATTACTAATGATTACTATATTGACCAACTTCTACTGTACACTCTTTAACCCTTATCCTTGAGTGGCCTCTGGGCCTTGATAATGTGGTGATGCCTTTGTAAAAAAAAAAAAAAAAAAAAAAAAGTCTCTTACAACATACATCTCTCTCTCTCTCTGAGTCCTTCAACATAACTTAATTAAACAATCTCTCTCAGCAACATCTCTCTATAATACTCTAAGACTCTTTTAATGAAACCCTTATATGTAACATTCCTTAATGCCGTCTTTCGATCTTCACCTGGAAAATTTTCACATATTTTCATCCATTTTTCCTGGCTAAAACCCAAATATACAGTCCCGTATGAGTTCGAATGCCCTAGGTAACAAGTTTCATGTCTATAGATACAAAAAAGTGACAGAGGAGTTTGATAGGCGAATTTAAAAAAATATATGTGTGTGTGTGTGCGTGCGTGTGCATTTGCGTGTATATATAAATAAATACATATAGAAAGAGAGTTGTGTTTACTATAACCTTTTTATGCAAATAATACGCAATATCTGCATAAATGTAATTACACGTAATAGTTAACAAAAAAATAATCAACCCATGAGAAAAACGAAAAGAAAAAGCTAATAGGGAATTAATAAAAAATAATTGGTTAAAAGAATATTTAAATTAGTTAGATTTTCTGCTAGTGAATGCAATTCCATGACCCGTATATAACAGAGTTGTATTTTTATTTCTTGTTTGTTTTTTGTGCATTGACATTTATAAGAAACAGTTTTTTTTTCTCTTTAAAAAGGGTTGTTCATATGACTATACATTAAGCACAAAAAAAAACAGAAAAAAAGAAAAACAAATGTATAGCTAGATAGATAAGTATATAGATATAGATAGATATATAGATATAGATATATAGATAGATAAATAGATAGATAGATAAATAGATAGATAGATAAATAGATAGATAGATAAATAGATAGATAGATAGATAAATAGATAGATAGATAGATAAATAAATAGATAGATAGATAAATAAATAGATAGATAAATAAATAGATAGATAAGTAGATAGATAGATAAGTAGATAGATAGATAGATAGATAAGTAGATAGATAGATAAGTAGATAGATAGATAAGTAGATAATAGATAGATAAATAAATAGATAGATAGATAAGTAGATAATAGATAGATAAATAAATAGATAGATAGATAAATAGATAGATAGATAAATAGATAGATAGATAGATAAATAGATAGATAGATAGATAGATAAATAGATAGATAGATAAATAGATAGATAGATAAATAGATAGATAGATAGATAGATAGATAAATAGATAGATGATAAATAAATAGATAGATAGATGATAAATAAATAGATAGATAGATGATAAATAAATAGATAGATAGATGATAAATAAATAGATAGATAGATAGATAGATAAATAGATAGATAGATAAGTAGATAGATAGATAAGTAGATAGATAGATAGATAAATAAATAGATAGATAAGTAGATAGATAAATAAATAGATACAACAACATCTCATTATCTCTAAGACTCTCTTTTAATGAAACCCCTATATGTAACAGGGGGTCCACAGGCAAAACATAACAAAATGGGGGTCCACAATGATATTTTGGTGGTCCATGAAGAAAACGAACTCAGAATAGATTTTATTATTAAACATTTAATTTCTACTGTAATTTTGTATAGTTTTTTTTTTTCAATCATTCAAGTTATTTTAACTATAATATTTCTATTTATCAGGTTTAACTAAAACATTTACCTTGCACTCTGTTTCTAAACATGTGTTTTATTTGTTGAAAATTTTATAAAAATGAATAGCAATATATATAGTTAGATATTATGAACTGCAGTAATTGTATATACATGTATGTATGTACGTATGTATGAATACATATATAAATAAATATTTATATTTTTTCACACATCCCATGGCTACTCCAAGTACAAAGAAGTACCGACAGTACTCCGTTGAATCTTTGTCTTACGGATTTATTCCAGCACCACATAATGAATCGAAACCAATGAGCCTCATATGCATGGATGTACGTTCAAATGATAGCATAAAACTTTCTAAGCTAAAAATCCATCTAGAAAAAAAGCACACAGGAAAGAAAGATAAACCAGTAGAATATTTTTAAAAACTTTGTGATGATTTCCAAGCTCGAAAAACACTGTCTCAAGTGTTTAATAACAAAGTGAGTCAAATGAATGATGATTTACTGGCATGAAATATGAAATTAGCAAAGGCAGGAAAACCCCATAATGTTGGTGAAACAGTAATTCTACCAGCAGTGTCTGTTATAATTTCGTGAGTTATGAAACAAAATGCCAGTGAAATTACTAATTCCATCCCTTTAAGCAACTCTTCTGTGTCACGACGCATTGATAAAATGTCAGAGGATGGAAAAAAACAATTGATAGTCCATTTGCAAGTGAAACAGTTTGCCCTTCAATTTGATGAATCCACTTTAAGAGATAATGAGGCCATTTTATTAGCATATGTTAGATTTAACAGTGATGAAGGGCCCAAAGAGGAGATGTTTTTTGCTAGACGCCTTGTGACACAAAAGGTGAAACGATTTTTGCTGAAGTTGTTACTTATTTCCAGGAAAACATTTTTCCACTCGAAAATTTAATCGCTTTTGCTACTGATGGTGCGCCTTCAATGACAGGCAGATACAAAGGTTTTATTGCACATTTAAAAAAAAGCTGTCCCGCAAGTATTTTGATACACCGCCAACACTTACTTGCAAATAAAATGAGTGCACGTCTGCATGATGCTCTTACTGTCCTCATACAAGTACCTATTTACTATGCCTCCCCACGGGACAGAGTTAGACACCAGGGTCGTTTTTTAACGTGGAGAAAAGGTACAAAAAATAAAAATTGTCTCAGTCATGAAGGATTTCTCCTCCACCGAAAGAGAACAAGAAATAGAAGTGCAGCATCTGAAGAACAGATACTACACTTTGATCTTGTCCCGAAGGCAAGTAGTTAACCATATTAAATCAAATTCTCTCAGAGACCGCCTTTTTCACAAATTATGTAAGCAAAATGGAAAAGAATTCGAGCGGCTTGTATTACATATAGAGATGAGATGGCTATCAAAGGGGAATTGTCTTCAGTGTTTCATTGCATTTTGGAAATCTATTGTTTCCTTTCTTGCTTACACACGACTTGGAGAACAGCTGTTTGCAAATAAATGTGATGTTTTTCTTATCAGATATATTTGAAAAACTGAATTCACTTAATAAACAACTCCAAGGAAAAGATTCTGATCCGATATCTAGTAAAAGTGCTATTGCTGCTTTTCTGAGGAAACTACAGTTGCATATGAATAATATCAGGCGTCGTGCATTTGAGCAGTTTCCTTGTTTGGCCTCTGTTAGTAGCAATTTGCAAGATGAAGGTATTGCATTATATGCTGAATATATGGAAAATATGCATGCAGATATGCAAACTAGGTTTAGTGACCTACTCATGATGGCTATACAGACTTGGGTTTCAATTCCTTTCGAAGTTAATGTTGTCGATATAGACATATCTTTGCAAGAGCCTCTCATTGAATTACAAAGTGATGAAATTATGCGTGCAAAATCAAAGATGGAAAGTACAATGTATGGAAGACAAATGATGTTGCTGCAAAGTACCATTTGCTCTACGTTATTGCTTTTCCAACATCTTATCTTGTTGAATCGGGATTTAGTTGTGTTTCTCAACTGTTATCAAAAGCTCGCAATAGACTTGACATTGTGAAAAGAGGTGACCTTCGACTATCATTAACATCGATGGAACCAGATATAAAGAAACTCGCCGAGCAACATCAACCACATCTCACTGAAAAAAAATGCCTTTTTTTCTCTTTAAATTACACATTCCACTTTAACTGATTATCAAAAGTTTTAACCAGTGTACATAAATGCTGCAGTGAATTCAGTTGCCTGAAGAGCTCTGATCTCCATCGGCTTGACCATGGAAGAAACATTGTAATATTGTAAAACAAGATAAAGAATTATTATCACTCCCATTTAGATTAATATTATCATTATTATTATTACTTATCATTATTATCATAATTATTATAGTTGTTGTCGAATAATTTATTTACATTAAATTAGTTATCATTTAAAAATAAAGCTTAATTATATAATATTTATTTGATTATTAAAACCTCAAAATTTATATCAGTGAAAAAGAGAAGATTGTCTTATGACCAATAGATATGAAAGGGTCCACCAAGATAAAAAGAAGGGAAAAGGGGTTCATGAGTAAAAAAAAGGTTGAGAACCACTACTTTAGAAGAACGATATGCAATAAAATTCTGTTTTAAACTTGGAAAAAATCCCACAGCAACATATGGAATGCTTCAGACTGCTTTTGGAGCATCTTACATGAATCGGGCATCCGTTTTTGAGTGGCATAAGAGATTCAAGAAAAGCAGGGAGTCTATGAGGGGTGATAAGAGGTGAAATCTTGGTAAAAAGTACATTTATGATTTTTCTTGTTCAATTCTTTTAATGGAAAAATTTCTGTTCCTTTTTTGTTCTTTTTCCAAAAATATTTTTATGTTGTTCTTTATTTATTGTTTAAAAGATTGATGTTTGGATATGTATAACGGTTTAGAGAAAATAATTCAAGTGGAACAGGGGATGGGGGTTCATTTTACATTAGACGTGCAGTTTGATGTCAGTGTGGGAACTGTATACAATTTAAACGCGAGGAATTGGAGATGCAGGAGATTTACATATCCCCAGGGTGCTCCATCCTTATCACAGACTATTTGATCAAGATGGGCATCCAGACAGTTCCTAACCCTCCTTATATTCTAGTCCTTGCTTCCTGTGACTTTTGGTGATTCCCTAAGCTCAAGGAAAACCTTAGAGGCTGTAGCAATGAGCAAATTGAGATGAAAGCGGCTGCGACAGGGGCTATTGACATGCTCATAAAGGAGGACTTCCATGAGCTTTTGAGAAGTTGTTGAAACGGTATATCAAGTGCATTGCAGCCTGAGGAGATTACTTCTAAGGGGACTAGAGTTTCATGTGTGTATCATCACTAAAAGTGCTCACATGAAAACGTCTAGAAACTTATTGAAGGCACCTCCTGTGTACAGGCGTGTGGGCTGATGTCAGTGTGTATTTTTTTTGTCTTTGTTTTTTTTTTTTTAATTTCCTTCCTTTGAAGATTGTAACGCTGGGTATGGGGCAGCTAAACCAGCTGCCAACATTGCCCTTCTTTTTATTGAAACCAACCGAGAGCTCTTTTTAGTATCCTCGTTGTTCCTTTAAGTGCAATTGTCTGGATTTCTTTTGCACTTGGTTCACCAGGAATATTAGTTAGGTAGGACTTCATGTTCTTCTTTATAAGCCCTGTGGCACCTATAATGACTAGTATGATTGATATCTCCCTAAGATTCCAGTTTCTTTTCATATCACACATGAGACATTGATATTTGGTCTGTTTCTCTCTTCCAGCTCTGTTCAGACCTCCATCATTAGGGACACTCACTTTAACTAAGGTTGCAACTCTCTCTGACTTATTCCATATAATTATGTCAGGTTTCACAGCAGTATTTTCAAGGTAGGTGGCTGTAGGGATTACATGGTCGTAATGTATGGCATACAAGTCATTTCCAACTGTTCTTTCAGGTTGATGTTCCCAGGATTTGCTGCTACATTGGATGTTTAATTTGTGTGTGTGTGTGTGTGTGTATGTGTGTGTGTGTGCGCACATGTATGTGCTGATGTAAGTGTGTATAGGTGCGTGCTTGCCGAATACACATTCGAATTCCAATACATAAACGCTTTGTCCCATAAGTAGTCATGCAGAGATATTGACCCGAAATAATGACCGGGTCAAAAGACATGCCGTTATTCAATTGGAGCGTACGTCTCTCGGCATAAGCAATATCTTATTAGCAAAGCCGATTCCAAATACGTCGATGGATGGACCACTTTGCATAGCACCTACAAAGAAATGTTGGAGCAAAGCCAAGGACTTTTCTCCTCTTCCATTGTTCAACTGTTTCCCCGGAATGATATTATCGCAAATTCTTAATCTTGGTACATTTAGGATTTTTCTTGTTCAATTCTTTTAATGGAGAAGTTCCTTTTTTGTTCTTTTTCCAAAAATATTTTTATGTTGTGCTTTATTGTTTAAAAGATTGATGTTTGGAAATGTATAACGGTTTAGAGAAAATAATTCAAGCGGAAGGGGGATGGGGGGGGGGTTCATTTTACATTAAACGTGCATTGAAAACTGAGCCCCCAACCTATTTCAGCAAAAAATTTAATTTTTTTTTTTTTTTTTTTTTTTCAAAAAATTTTCTATTTAATCAATAATTTTTATAAAAAAATTATTCCTTTTTTAATAAGGGAACAAATGGCAGCAAGAGAATGAGGGGTGCATATTACAGGCCAAAAAAATCACACACACACACACACACGTGATTTTCAGATTTTTTTTTTATGCAGTTCTGAATTTCTGAGATGAGATATGAATTTTTGTAAAAAAGGTTTTTCGGGGTTTTTTTTTAACCCTTTCACAAAATACACAAAAGAGCGGCATATGATGCATATTTTATTCACACCCTTGACGTTATTCTTGCGTTGCCTACGCATAGTTCCATCATTTCAAAATATAACCGCTGAGATACAACGCGCGACTCTTTACAAACAGACTTTTCCTTCTCCAACTTTAAAACATGGTAAGAAGAAAAGGAAAAAAGAAACAAAACACACTGAAGATGGAGTATACCTCTGAAATATATTTATGTTATAAATTTCAAACAAGTAAAATATTTTTTTTATTTTCCTAATATTACGTTGTGATTTTGCTTTATAGCGCACTTGATGCATATTTTATTTTATTCAAAATTTATTTTATTCAATACTAGCGAGGGGTAAAAAAAAAAAAAAAAAGTAAGTATGAGGATCGAACCCGAACCCTTAACCCTTGAGGCAAAGTTGTAAATTAAAGTGTGAAAAAAAAAAAAAAGTGCGACGTTAACCATTGCCCCACTGCGAGATACTAACGGAAACACGTTTGAATTTATTTAATTACTTGGATTTGGCAGGTGCCCGTTTTAATGAGTTAATGAGGTCAAGTTTGACTGTGGGATTTTTATTTTCCCAAGATGTTATAGGAAAAAGACTAACACACATGTGGCGAGCGACAAATGTTGAATATTTATCTTCCCGAAATCGAGCAAATTAAATAGACAGGCGAGCTTCATTGTTAACTGTGAGATATTACGATTTATATGTGATATAAAAAGTTTTAAAAAGTTGTGAAGCGAGTGACCGCTTCTCTGAAAGAAGCCTTTTGTAGACACACAGAAAAAGCGAACACACATACATACATTTTCGCTTTTATATATATAGATTTATTTTATTCAATATTTATTTTCTCATTACAGCAGTGGAAGATTTTGATTTAAATAAAATCAAATAAAAAAGGCAAAAGAATCGTTTTCGATATTAGAAAATAGGTACATCCCCCCCCCCCGATTCCAATACCCTTCAAAGTTCAGATTTTTCAAATTCCCAATTCTGATGAATCGTCCCAACACAAAAACAAACCTCGTTTTCAAAGGGAGAAGGCAAAGCTTGGAACGGTGAACTTCTTAGAATTGATCAGAATAATAGTTGAGTCCGACCGTAATGGCTGACCTTGTCAGATTGGTATGAAGAGCCAAAAAGAATTTAGCCATACAGTGTGTATATCAGCAGTTCCCAACCAGTGTGCCACGGCACATTAGTCAGCCACAGAATAATTTATTATGGTTAACTTTTTAGACTTCTTTCCTAGATGCATTGCTTTCAGCATAGTTAAAGAACTCCATCTACAATGTAGGGTAAGTCTATCAGAATTTCAGAATCTAACCATCGCTCAATCTTTAACCCTTATCTTCGAGTGGGCTTAAGACCTCGATAAGCGGTGACTCCCTTGTAAAAAAAAGTCTTGTCTGAGATATAACATTAAACTAAGAATTCAGAATAATTACTACGTTGTTATACTGGTAACCACCACCCAATCTTAAACCCTTATCCTTGAATGCCCTTTAGGCCTTGATAAGTGGCGATTCCCTTGTAAAAAAAGAGAACCAAATCTAGCCAAATAAGAAAAAAAATAAGGAGATGGGGTTTTAGCGATTTAGCAGACATCTGCATTTTCTTATTAAAAAAATAAAATAAACTTTTTTTTTTTTAATTTAAAAAAAAAAAAAAAAAAAAATTAAATAAAAAAAATAAAATAAAAATAAATTAATGAATAAAAAAAATAAAAATTAAATTAAAAAATAAAAAACAGATTTTGACAACATCCAAGGGTGACTAACAATTTAGATGAAAAATACACATTTTTATGAAATAAAAAAAAAAAAATGGAATTCCACATAAATGCAGAAAACTCAAAGATAGAAATATTCTTGCACAAACACACACACACGTATTAACTCTAATCCAACACATTCATAACATCTACTCACAAAAGTTATTTTACGGAATCTAGTCTTGTTTCAGTTTCTTCACAAAGTTTCCATACAAATTTCTTGGTCAAACGCAGACAATAAATTTGATTGAAAACAGAAAGCCAATTAAAAATTCATAACAATCCAAGGAATTGGCACGAGGATTGATCATTCTTACCGACAAAAACCAATATCTTTCACAATCTTCCGATTTCAATAGGGTCGAGCGGCGCAGGGCGGGGACAACTTGCAGGTGCACCGAAGATAATCATAATTAAGAACCCTATAATTAGCAGCAGCAGCCAGATCGAAGAACGGCAGCGAATGGAGGGGGAGGGGGTGCAAGTAAAATCTCTGCCAGAAAAGTCACTGAATCTTTTCATGTCTTCAATAGAAAGTTTAGATGCATAACAACTATTATTAATTACGACGTATTAATTATTTTAATTGCGCAGAGTTAGAAATTAAAAATAATTCTGAGTTTTCAGAATAAGCTCTATAATTAGATTTCAAGAAAACGCAATAGATATGGTATTTTTTTTTTTTACATAGAGACACCATTTATCAAGGCCTGGAGGCCACTTGTGGATAAGGGTTACTGAGCATACAGTAGTCAATGGGATAATATAGTAATCGTTAGTAGTGAAAATTTGGTAAATTGGATTACTTAAGAGGACAGTTCATCAAGAATTTGTTTATGTTGGACTTGAAGACAATTGAATTGTAGTCAGATTTTTTTTTTTTTACATAGAGACACCATTTATCAAGGCCTGGAGGCCACTTGTGGATAAGGGTTACTGAGCATACAGTAGTCAATGGGATAATATAGTAATCGTTAGTAGTGAAAATTTGGTAAATTGGATTACTTAAGAGGACAGTTCATCAAGAATTTGTTTATGTTGGACTTGAAGACAATTGAATTGTAGTCAGATGGAAAACAGGAAAACGGAGGATAGTTTCACAGGCGTGCAGTTTTAAGAAAGAAGCTTTCTTCATGGAATCTATGTTTTGATTTAAGCGCAGATTAAGAGTGGGGGAAATTATTGACTGTGGTTTTAAGCTAGACGAGTGTTTTTCGTGAAAGATTGGAGCTCAGACGAGCACTTGCCATGGAAATAACGATAAAGCAGAAACAGGCTCGCAATGTCTCTTCTGTGGGAAAGAGGTTGCAGGGAAGAGAAAAGAGCATTCCCCCACTAAGCTACGAAGTCTATTTTGTACTCTGTCAATCAGGATAAGCTACTTCTAGCAGCTCCTGCCCAGATGTGGCAGCAGTACTCCATCCCTGGACATATTTGGTTTTTATATAGGTAGAGAGTTGCATCAGCAGTGATATATCTACTGGAGTGGTAGAAGGAACCCACCATTTTTCCAGCGACCTTAGCAAAGGATTTGATGTAAGTGTTCCATTTCAGATCAGGAGTAAGGGTCAAGCCCAGAAACTTGTCAAAACATGGAGCCTCCCCAAGACCAGACCCATTCATTTCAATTGATGGCAGATGGAGGTCAAAGCGTTGATGATGTAAAGATAGAACCTTGGTTTTAGATGGATTAAAAAGTAACCAGCCACCTCTTTCCCCATTATACCATGTGCTCAAGTTATCCATCAACCTGTAAAGAAGGTATACAGAATTTATAATTATCTGACAACGAGTACAGATAAACTGGGAAGACCTCATTGCGCAGAGTTTCGAAAAATGCAATTCTTCTCATCCGAAAAAAGAGGTTTGCAAAATATACAATAAATTTTGCAGATTAATGCATTACAAGAAACTACAAATATGAAATGAATTATATTTGCATAAAAAAGTTTTTAACAGTTTGTGGAAGTTTATAAAGTTTCATAATCTATAAATATAAAAGCTAAAATGTATGTATGTATGTATGTGTGTTCGCTTTTTCTGTGTGTCTACAAAAGGCTTCTTTCAGAGAAGCGGTCGCTCGGTTCACAACTTTTAAAAACTTTTTATATCACATATAAATCGTAATATCTCAGAGTTAACAACAGAGCTCGCCTGTCTATTTAATTTGCTCGATTTTGGGAAGATAAATATTCAACATTTGTCGCTCGCCGCATGTGGGTTAGTCTTTTTCCTATAACATCTTGGGGGGAAAAAAAAAGCGTTCAGCAGTAAATGAAATCCCGCAGTCAAACTTGACCTCATTAACTCATTAAAACGGGCACCTGCCAAATCCAAGTAATTAAATAAATTCAAATGTGTTTCCGTTAGCATCTCACGGTGGGGCAATGGTTAACGTTGCACGTTTTTTTTTTTTTTCACACTTTAATTTACAACTTTGCCTCAACGGTTTGGGTTCGATCCTCATACTTACTTTTTTTTTTTTTAACCGCCCCCCCACCCCCGGAGTTTCCACACACACCTCCAAACACCCGGGAAATCCCGGGTACCCCTCGCTAGTGATTATGAAAGCAGAAATAAGGAAAAAAGTTGAAGTTAAAAATCCGTTGAATAAGGAGGTAAAATCCAGGAAAGACAGATTAAATCCAATAAAGTCCATTGAGAATCCATAAAAACATGGCTCTGAGCTAAAGAATGAGGGTGGAAATTGTTTTGGTTTCGATTCTAGCTGATGGCATCCAAGTCACATATATATATATTTTTAGTTTTGATCTCACTACTATATATTAGGTACAATATAATAATTAATAGAGAATTGTCTTTATAATAATAAATATGAAATCTGCATGAAATAAAATATCTTATTTATGAGTATCTTATGACTGGGCAACGTCGAGCGGTCTGCTAGTATGTCTATATGCAAACAAGTTTAATTTTTTTTTTTTTTTTACATAGGCATCACCACTTATCAAGGCCAAGAGGCCACTCGAGGATAATGGTTTAAGAGTGTACAGTAGAAATTGGACAATATAGTAATCAAACTTTTTACATGCTGTCTAAATGATAATATCTACGAGTTAACAATGGGGGCCACCTGTCTATTTAACTTGCCCAACTCTGAAACATTAAATATTCACATTTTCGAATCACGTGTTGCTTTTGTTTTTCAGTATAAAAAAGCGAAACTGGATTCGAATCCCTGGCCCATGGCCAGTGGTCTCCAGAAAGCGATGTAACATTTGGCAAATGTCGGTTTATCATTTCATTTCGAGACACTCCCCTAATAAACAGGGAAGCTGGTTTTCCCCAAAGTTGGGTAAAAAAAAACAAAAAAACAAACCGGGTTATTGACCTCATTAAAAACTGTCCCGCAGAAAATGTTAACTGCTGAATAGCTATTGCTTACGTCATCGTAACGCTCGCAAGTTCTTTTTCTGACGAATCTCAACAATTAAAAATTAACTTTGCTTTTATAACAAGCCGGGTGTGTTGAGCAAAAGATGTAGTAGTACAGGTAGGAAGAAAGAAAAGAACGTGAAAAAAAAAAAACAAACAAAAAAACTTACGTCTTTGCTGTTGCGTCCATTGCCAAACCGGAAGTGGCGAAGGTTTAAATTAAGGCTAGTCAATCGAAAAGAGAGGATGACTTTCGAAAATATTGGAAAAAAAAAAGCGATCCCCTCCTTGTAGAAAAGTGCCCAGTTGAGGGTGAAGGAATTAATGTTTTTGGCCAATTTTTCAATATTTGTCGTCCGAAGGGTCGAGCTTCAAAACGATACCAATCTCGTGAAAATCTATCGCCTCGGTCAAAAGTTTTAGGCAGATATACATACAAACATACATACACTTAAACAAACAGGTGAGATTTATATGACAGATGCTGGGAAAAGCAGCACAGAAAATAACTAAATATAATAATACATTGATTTAATACGCTGTGTATTCTAGTACTATACATAGGAAGAATAGAGCAGATATACATACATTTAGACATACAGGTGAGATTTATATAATAGATGTCAACAACAACATCATCATCACCGTCATTTAAACATCAGATTGTAATCATCAAGTTAAGGATGTCAATATTGAGTGACCTTTGCCCTCAAACGTGTTGATGGACGATCTCAAACACATAAGTAATTAAAATGAGATAAAACTGAGGTCAAGTCAATCTGTCAGAAAATGTTTGGACATAAATTTCCCTATTACGATTTCTTGTTCACCTTTGACAATGAAGATTTAAAAAAAAAAAAAAAAAAAGAAAAGAATATCAATAAAGAAAGTCTTAAGTCCAAAAAGAGAGAAAAAGGAGGGGGGGGGGCTCTTTACCTCCATCCATCATCTCCCCTACATTCACTTAAGAAATACTAATTTTTGTCATTCCTGTATTTTTTTTTTTTTGCTGTGCGAGAGGACGAGGAGAGGGGGGAGGATTCTTGAGGATAAAAAGTGAAAAACAAGAAATGAAACGAATTTGTCAGAAGTCGAGAAAGAGAAGGGAACTTTTGTCATTCCTGATTTTTGGTCCGTGTTTTATTTAATCTTTTAGTTTGTTTTTTCTTTAATTGTATGCCTTTTATTTTTCTCTTGAAGATAAAAAAAAAAATGACGAAAACCAAACAAATAAAAGAAAGTCGAACCTAATCTAAACTACATCGATCAAAAAGTACTAATTTTTGCCAATCCTAAACTAAACTTTTTCCATAGCTACCAACGTAATAGATGCACTGAGACTAAAGCTGCTTTCAGGACTGCCAGCAACCACTGTAAAAGAGTAATAAAAAATGCAAGAGAGCTATATGCTCAGTCCGTTAAATCCAAAGTAGCTGAGCAGCGGCTTGGTTCCCACCAGTTTTGGCAAATAGCAAATAGGATCCTGAACAGAAGCCTGCGTTCTATCCCAACCATCATCAATGGACCAGAGATCATCTCATCAGCATCAGACAAGGCCAAACCATTTGCCAAGAACTTTGCAGCTAATTCTACCCCATGCGACAAAGGCCATCAACTCCCCGTATTTCCTCCTATAACACACAACACGCTAAGTAAGATACAAATATCTGTGCGTGAGGTCGCCAAGCTAATCAAGAACCTTGATTCCAGTAAAGCAACTGGCTCTGACTGTATTTCAATTATAGTGTTAAAAAAAGCTTCAACCAGAACTTGCCCCCATACTTACAAAACTGTTTAAACGTTGCCTTAAGATGTGCTTTCTAACAATCTGGAAAACCTCATTAGTATGCCCTGTATTTAAGAATTCAAGTGATAAGTCATTTCCCTCTCAGTACAGACCAATAAGTCTCCTGTGTGTCATGAGTAAGTTGCTGGAATCCATATTAAATAGAGAAGTAGTCAAACACCTCAGCAGAAATAACCTTCTTAGTGACACACAATATGGTTTCCGTTCTGCAAGATCTACAGCAGATGTGCTAACGGTTATATCTCATAGGATTAGCGAATCTCTCAACAAAGGCTTCATTTCTAGGGCAATTGCTCTTGACATATCAAAGGACTTCGATAAGGTATGGCATAAAGGCCTACTTCACAAGATTTCCAGCTACGGTATAACTGGAAATGTTTTCTCAATCATTAAATCATTTCTCTCTGATAGGCTCATAAGAGTAGTGGTTGATGGGCAGAAATCAGAGGCCCACAGTATTAATGCTGGAGTCCCTCAGGGGTCAATCCTGGGCCCAACTCTTTTCCTGATCTACATCAATGACCTCCATAAACACATACTTAAATCATTCATTGACATCTATGCTAATGACACGACTATCTATGGCAACACATCAAAGGCCGTAAATGACAATGTTCTCTCTGATTCTCTCTCCTCTGATCTTGAGCGCGTGGTACAATGGGGTAAGAGGTGGCTGGTTACCTTTAATGCATCTAAAACCAAGCTCCTATCTTTACATCATAAATGCTCTGATCCCCATCTGGCATCAATTGAAATGGATGGCTCTCGTCTAGGGGAGGCCCCATGTTTTGATAAGCTTCTGGGTTTGACCTTTACTCCTGATCTGAAATGGAACACATACATGAAGTCTGTGGCCAAGGTCGCTGGGAAAATGGTGGGATCCTTCTACCGCTCCAGAAGATATCTCACTAATGATGCAATTCTCTATCTATATAAAAGCCAAGTTCGTCCAAAGATGGAGTACTGCTGCCACATCTGGGCAGGAGCTGCTAAAAATAACCTATCCTTCCTTGAAAGAGTACAAAATAGACTTTGTGGTTTAGTGGGGATGCCCTTTTCTCTTCCCTGCAACCTCTCTCCCACAGAAGAGACGTTGCAGGCCTGTCTTTGTTTTATCGCTATTTCCCTGGCAAGTGCTCGTCTGAGCTTCAATCCCTAGTCCCCCCTCGCCAATCTTTTACAAAAAACACCTGTCTAGCTTAAACTACTGTCAAAAATTTTCTCCACTCTTTATCTGTGCCTAAATCAAAATAAATGTAAAAAAAAAAATCCTGTTATATATATATATATTCTTTTCATTTGTTTTTATTTTTAACTTAACTAGCCTGCATGCCTGGCGTTGGCCAGGTGTTTGGAGGTGTATGTTGAGTCAAGAAAAAAACAAAAATGGTAGTAGCAGGCAGGCACGAATCACAAAGGAGAAAAACAATGTGAAAAAAAAAAAATGATGTCTTTGCCGTTCTGTCCATCGCCAAACCGAAAGTGGCGAAGGTTTAAATTAAAGTTAGTCAATCGAAAAGAGGGGATGATTTTCGAAAATATTGGCGAAAAAAAGCGACCCCTCCCTGTAGAAAAATGCCCAACTGACGGTGAAGGAATTAATGTTTTTAGTCAATTTTTTTGATATTTGTTGTCCGATGGACACAGCTTTCAAAACGATACTGATCGTGAAAATCCGTCACCTCTTTCGAAAGTTTTAGGCAGATATACATGCATACATACATTTAAACAGACAGGTGAGATTTATATTATTAGATGGCCCGCTTATATTTCTTTTGAAGATTAAAACTAAAAACAAAAAAATAAAAATAATCTGAAATCAAGAAGGTTGTGTTTTTCTACATAATTTTACTTAACCATAATCTTACATAAATTCAGCAAAAATAAAATAAAAATAAATTTTGTCGTTCCTATTTTTTTTTTTTTTACTGTATTTTTTTTTTTTTTAATGGCCTGCTTTTTTTTTCCTTGAAAATAAAAAAGACAAAAAAAAAGAAATTGTATGAGTGTAGTTACTTTTACCAAATCTCACTTACATCCAACAACAATATTAATTTTTGCCATTCCTGTGTTTACTTTTCATTTTTTAATGGCCTGTTTCTTTTTTATAAAAAAGATGAAAAAGAAGTCATCATCCCTCCCAAAACCTAATTTTTTGTCATTTTGTCTGTTAAAAAATAATGGCCGTGCCTTTCTGTTTTCTCTATTTATCCACTTTCCTGGAGAATCAGAGAAAATTCATCTTTTTTCAACGTTTAAGTATTTCTCCAAAAATAGATTATATGATCAATATAATGAAATTGATATTTGGTATGCACTTAAGAACTACTGAATGGATTTCAACACGACTTGCAATGAAGATGGTTTTAGCAACGATTATGCAAGTCAAACTTGAAGGTCAGAAAACGTAAAAACAAAATTAAAAGCTATATCTAAAACCTCCATATAAATAAAAAAAAAAAGTGTGCATTACTGTTTTTGTTTTTGACAATATTTTTGTTTTCATTTTTGAAGAACGCTTTAAAAAGGGAGATAAATCCAGAAGACCTTGTCCTAAAAATGTCGATGTTCTGCATAAATTAGTTAATAACAAAAACGAAATTAATACAATAATACAAAATAGTAATTAACTGAAAAAAGTGGTAGTAGGCAGTCAGACTCAAACTCTTATCACGAAGGGGGAAAAGAAAGTGAAAAAAAAAATGGGACGCGTTAGTTGTTGCACCCATCGCCAAACCAGAAGTGACATAGGTTTAAATTAAGGCTAGTCAATCGAAAAGTCAATGACTTTCGAAAATATCGGTGAAAAAAGCGACCCACCCCTGTAGAAAAGCGCCCAGTTCAGAGTGAAGGAATCAATGTTTTTAGCCAATTTTTCGATATTTGTCGTCTGATTGGTCAAGCTTCAAAACGATATGGATCTCGTAAAAATCCGTCACCTCTGTCGAAAGTTTTTGCAAGACATAACATACATACATTTAAACAGACAGGTGAGATTTGTATTATAGATGATGAATAAAAGGTGTATATATGTCGGTTTTGAGTGTGAAAATTAATTTGCAAAATAGTGTACCTTTGATATTAATCAAATTGTGAATACGACCTTATTAATATGTATATATGCGTGTGTGAGAGAGAGAGAGAGAGAGATTGAAATGACAAATTCACAATCCTTATTTCTTATTTTTTTTTTTTTAATGAAGATGTTTTCGTATCACAATTCAAGCAACTTTTATTCCTTCATTTACAACTCTAGTTTTATTCTTGTTCAAAAAGAAACATCCGAAAAAAGAAAAATTAAGAAACAATGAATTCTTTAAGAAACGCCATTTTCACTCACAAAATAAAAAAAATTCGCAGATAAAAAAAATAAAAAAATAAAAATTTCGATCAATACAATAAATCATTCATTTTTCAATTCATCGATAACCAATCGAGTAAGCAAGGTGGGAATAAACAGTAGAATGTGTGCGTGTATACAGCATATATATATATATATATATATATATATATATATCTTACTCGCTACTTAATTGGCTGAAAAATGCGACGCTCGCTCTTTGTTTATAAACAAGCGGTTAGAGCACTGTAAAAGTGGTGGATAAATGTTTGTTTAAATAGACATTTGGGGAGATTATCAATCCTCGGCTTCGGAGAGGTGCTAGTCTAGCAGCACTGATGAGTTGTGATACAATGAAACAGGACTGTATGTCGATGGCTACAAATAAATAAATATATATATATACACACACTAGCATGGGTACCTGGCCATGCCCGGGTCGACATGAAGTTCCGTTTGGAACAAACCTGCTATACTAAGGATATTAACCATTTTCATCGTGGGCAACGTCGATACCCCCACAACAATTTCAAAAAGAACAGAATGGATAAAAACATGTAAATGTAATCGCCCAAAAAAAGAAGTACATGATACCCTCTCCACCAGATATTTCGGCAGAATGGATACAAAGAGAAGAAGCTATTCTCCAGATACTGAGCAGTTTTTGTTGCTCGTGCGCTGGACCCCACCCCACACCCCACCCTGCAAAAAAAAAAAAAGGGTAAAAATAAAAACTGTATCTCTCGCGGTTGACAGTAGCCGAATGGTTCGGGTCCTTGCTAATGAAGCCAGACATGACTTCTTTTGTCGACTGGCGTTAATCATGACACCCCACACTGATGATTCCCGAAAAAATGAAACACTAGTATCTGCAGGTATTTAATAATTATTATAGTAAATAATAAATTTTTATATAGCTTTGAATCGATCTGTTACGCTTACCATTTGAAAAGGGAATTTTTCCGAAATAATGGATATTGTCGCAGACATAATAAGTAAGACATTTTACCAACACAACTGAATAAATATATGTATATATAAAATATATGTATGTACTTATTGATTTGTAAATCGCCACTTGTTCTCGTCTTCTCTTACCAACAACACCTACATTTCATTCCTCGCATTGTGACAGCCTTCTAAATCTCTACTACATACCTATCCCACACAATGCTTCAAGTAAACTACATATCAATCCTATATATATATATATATATATATATATATAGTTCAACTATGCAATTTCTACAGCTAGGTACCTACAAAATGAACGTATTAAATTTTACATTGATGCAACCAATTGCACTTAAAGGAACAAATCTAGCCATAGTCCTGAGACCCCTGGAGGGGCATAGGCCATCCACAACTTTTGTAGCAAGGAGTTCTTTTTCAGAGTGAAGGTGCTGGCTCCATGCCCAACTTTCCCACGAAGTACATACAGTGCCTAGCCTTCCCAAATGGTCACCCATTTGGTACTGGCTAGTTTCAACGTTGCTTAACTTCGATGATCTGACGAGAACCGGTGTGACAACATGATTGTGCTGTATGAAAGGGACAGTTAGAATCTTAAAAAGATCTCTCGGTTGGTATTGTATAAGACAGCGGGTGAATGTCTGACATCTGATAGGATGCCCCATCCCAAGCAAGAACAAAAAATTGAGAAAAAATAAATAAAACTATAAATACCCACACACACACACATATATATATATATATATATACATTATATACATACACACACAAAACTCTATATATATATATCTGCGCATGCACATCTACATACATATAAGATTAAAAGTAGAACAAAACAGGAAATAAAAATAATTAAAAAACAAAATGGTGGACAGAGTGTACACAAAAGACTGATTAATATTTCAAGATTTTTTTGTTGTTTTTCATTTCTTGTTTATTATCTCGAAAGACAAAAAAGTTGAAACTTGCACCTTTTTTTTTTGCAATGATTACTGCATCGTTAAGAAAAAAAAACTATGAAAGAAAAATATGCAAAGAAAAAAATATGCAAAGAAAAAAAATATGCAAAGAAAAAAAATATGCAAAGAAAAAAAATATGCAAAGAAAAAAAATATGCAAAGAAAAAAAATATGCAAAGAAAAAAAATATGCAAAGAAAAAAAATATGCAAAGAAAAAAAATATGCAAAGAAAAAAAATATGCAAAGAAAAAAAATATGCAAAGAAAAAAAATATGCAAAGAAAAAATATGCAAAGAAAAAAATATGCAAAGAAAAAAATATGCAAAGAAAAAAATATGCAAAGAAAAAAATATGCAAAGAAAAAAATATGCAAAGAAAAAAAATATGCAAAGAAAAAAAATATGCAAAGAAAAAAATATGCAAAGAAAAAAAATATGCAAAGAAAAAAAATATGCAAAGAAAAAAATATGTAAAGAAAAAAATATGCAAAGAAAAAAATATGCAAAGAAAAAAATATGCAAAGAAAAAAAATATGCAAAGAAAAAAATATGCAAAGAAAAAAAATATGCAAAGAAAAAAATATGCAAAGAAAAAAATATGCAAAGAAAAAAATATGCAAAGAAAAAAATATGCAAAGAAAAAAAATATGCAAAGAAAAAAAATATGCAAAGAAAAAAATATGCAAAGAAAAAAATATGCAAAGAAAAAAATATGCAAAGAAAAAAAATATGCAAAGAAAAAATATGCAAAGAAAAAAATATGCAAAGAAAAAAAATATGCAAAGAAAAAAATATGCAAAGAAAAAAAATATGCAAAGAAAAAAATGTGCAAAGGAAAAAAATATGCAAAGAAAAAAAATATGCAAAGAAAAAAAATATGCAAAGAAAAAAATATGCAAAGAAAAAAATATGCAAAGAAAAAAATATGCAAAGAAAAAAATATGCAAAGAAAAAAATATGCAAAGAAAAAAATATGCAAAGAAAAAAATATGCAAAGAAAAAAATATGCAAAGAAAAAAAATATGCAAAGAAAAAAATATGCAAAGAAAAAAATATGCAAAGAAAAAAATATGCAAAGAAAAAAATATGCAAAGAAAAAAAATATGCAAAGAAAAAAAATATGCAAAGAAAAAAATATGCAAAGAAAAAAATATGCAAAGAAAAAAATATGCAAAGAAAAAAATATGCAAAGAAAAAAATATGCAAAGAAAAAAATATGCAAAGAAAAAAATATGCAAAGAAAAAAAATATGCAAAGAAAAAAATATGCAAAGAAAAAAATATGCAAAGAAAAAAATATGCAAAGAAAAAAATATGCAAAGAAAAAAAATATGCAAAGAAAAAAATATGCAAAGAAAAAATATGCAAAGAAAAAAAATATGCAAAGAAAAAAATGTGCAAAGGAAAAAAATATGCAAAGAAAAAAAATATGCAAAGAAAAAAAATATGCAAAGAAAAAAAATATGCAAAGAAAAAAAATATGCAAAGAAAAAAAATATGCAAAGAAAAAAAATATGCAAAGAAAAAAAATATGCAAAGAAAAAAATATGCAAAGAAAAAAATATGCAAAGAAAAAAAATATGCAAAGAAAAAAAATATGCAAAGAAAAAAAATATGCAAAGAAAAAAATATGCAAAGAAAAAAATATGCAAAGAAAAAAATATGCAAAGAAAAAAATATGCAAAGAAAAAAAATATGCAAAGAAAAAAAATATGCAAAGAAAAAAAATATGCAAAGAAAAAAAATATGCAAAGAAAAAAAATATGCAAAGAAAAGATGCATTTAAAATGTCACAGCATCAAACAACAAACATCAGATGTATTTTTTCAAAAGAAATGATTAAATAAATATTTCTTCATCAAAAACCAACATTAATAGGACTGCGTTTGTGCTTCTCACGTCTATGTGAATTACACAATGTTATTTATTAAGTTAAAATGGCGGTCATGAGGATGCCACCTTTCATGTTGTTTTAACTTAAACGCTCAGCACTACTTGTGTTTCAAACTTCAAAAACGCTTTAAAATAAGTTAACATCAAAATCTTGCCTAGGTAGGTAGAAGAGTAACTTATCTTGCCTTTGGTAACATTTATTTCTTGTATATTTGTTTCTTGACAACTTTTTTTTTTTTTTTAAGTTTGTTTTCTACAGTAAAACATGCCTCCAAAAATGGCATCACTCAGACGTACACGCACACATGCAACTTTCTTTGTTTGAAAGCATTTGTTTTGTCTGAAATGTCATTGTGCCATTTATGAAATTTATTTTAAAATATATATATATATATATATATATATATATATATTTAATAAGCATTTACGGATGGTGACAGCGGAAAATTTGATAACAACGACACAGAGTTAAATATCGGGCGTGACATATTCGATTACAATATAATGAAATCAAATTTTACAAAATTAGTTTATATGTGAATTGATTTCGCTTAATCTAGCCGAAAGCTTGTGCCTACAGTGTAAACATCCGAAAACAATTGAATTTGGCAGGAACGGAAAATTTCGCAACCGTTTTATTTTGGCACATTTTAATGTCGACAAAGTTTTTTTAGACGTCATTACGTTATTGATTTTCTTTTTTTTTTTAGATAAGGATTGATTATTCGTATTTGGTTTCTTCAGACTACCGTTCTCATTTTGAGAGTTATTGTCACAAGGGTTTATCTGCAAAGACCTATGCTGATCTAATTAGTAAAATTCAGTTATAAAGTTTGAACTCTTCTGGACAATTAGTCTTTATTTGCACTTTTAAAAACGAAATTTAAAAAAAAAAAAAAATTTATTGGTCCCCCCTGACAAAAAGAGGGTGGACCTGGAAATTCACCCTTGTCTGTTTGTCCGCACTTTTCTCAATAACTACGTCTTGAAATTTTAAAAAATTTTGCACAAACATTAAACATGATATGAGTAAAAAAGTAACAGAACGGATGTTCTAAGAAAACTCTGGTTGTCCCCCTAGCTAAAATTGACACTTTGATTTAAAAAAAAATAAAAAAAAAAAAAAAAAAAAAAAAAAAATTGATGACTTCGATTTTTATAAAACTTTCTGAAAAGTTGTAACTAACTGATTTCTATATAATTTTGTTTGTCTATACTTTGCAATAACTCTTGAGTGTGCCCCAGGGGCTCTTTTGGGTCTAATAAAAACACTTCATTTTTAGGACTATTTTACCATATTTGTCCAAAATATTCTGTGTATGTCTATTTAGTAGTTTTGCATGGTGCTGAACTCAAATTTAAACATATTAAGGCATTGGGGAATTTTGGAGCTAAATAGTGGGGGGGGGCAAATGGTGGACTTAGTCACTTTTTTTTTTTTTTTTTTTACATGGTGCAGAACTCAAATTTGTTGAGTTAAAAATGTTGAATCCTAAAACTGCCCTGTTTGTTAATTTTTCACCAGGATTTGACATCTCCTGGGGACTTTTGGGGCCTAATGGAGAGGGGGCAAATGCTGAACTTTATTCATTTGTTAATGCCTTGTTCACGGGGCACTATGCATGCTTCACTTGTTTTGTTTGAAATTTTATTAGAAATATGAATACGAAATTATAAAAATAAAATTTTTCTTTGTGAATTTTAAAAGTCGTTTTTTATTTGAATTTATATAATAAATACTGTACATTTTGGCGTATAAGACGACTCTTAGAGTTAAAAAAAACATCTTTAAAAACCAATATGTCATAAGATACCGGATGTTGCAATCTCTAGCCTAGGCTAAACAAACATGGTTTTGTGATTTAGCAATCGTCTTATACAACCGATATATGATAAACTTATTAAAATTTGCTCCAATTTTGTACCTCATCTTATCTGACGGTCGCCTTATACGCCGAAATATACGCAGTGGACGAAAGGGAGTTGCCTCCCCTTTGTCAACCAATTTTTTTTTCTGAGATTTGAAACAATGACTCAAAAATGGAAACTAACAGAAATACGAAAACAACTCCAAATATGTTGCACTAACACTCAAGATGAAAACAATCCAATCAATAGAAGTAATATAAATAGTTGTTTTCATTAAATATTATTCATGAGGAACATGTTCAAGTTAAAATCTATTGAGAAATACACACTTTAAATACGTAAGCATTTTTTTTTTCAGGTATCAAGTCTGTTATTGTAGACATTGATTATCATGGTTCTCTGCATTCGGTCTTTCTGATAAGATCTGTAATCATGTTTCCAGGAACCCTATTGAGACTGAGTGAACTTTGCTCATTGTCCTCTGCTCGTTTTTCATTAGGTAATGAATAACAATGTATTCACTATTTCTCAATACAAAATGTGTACCTCTCAATTGATTTTAACTTGAAAAGATTCATCATATAATAATATTTAAGAACAAAAGAAAAATGGTCAATGCCTACACAGAATTCTGTTTAATGCCATCATTTAATGACTTTGCCAACCAAAAAAAAAGCAGAAATTTCACACAGATGTTTTTTTGGGAAACCACTGCCAGGATGGCATCTCCATGGAGATGTATACAAAAATGCATCAACCCATCTTAGCCTAATATTTATTTTTCATGAACAAAGTTTCTTTTTCAGAAGTGCCCACCTGTGAAACACTGTTCCACTGAACTACTTCCCAGTTGAATATAACATACTACCACCTTACATTCATTAACCCTTGTCCTCGAGTGGCCTTTAGGCCTTGATAAGTAGTGACTTCCAAGTAAAAAATAAACAAATAAATAAAATAAAGCATATAGTACTTACCGAGTCATGAGTAACTCCAACGGTTTAGGAAGATCTCGAATTAAAGGTGGTCGAGTACCTATGAAAAAAAAAAAAAAAAAGGCATTAAAGTTCTGAATTTTATTTTAGACTAACCTGTGTGACCGGCGTTGCCCGGGTGTTTGTAGGCGTGTGTTGAGCAAAAAAATTGTAGTAGGAAAGCAGGCTCGAACCCGTGACGCAAAGGCCGGAAAAGAAAGTGTAGGTGGTGTTAGGGTGTTGGTTAAGCAAAAAAAGTGAAAATTGCGAGCGCAAAAAAAAATGTGGTAGTAGGCAGGCAGGCTGAAACCCGTACCACAAAGGAGGAAAAGAAAGTGAAAAAACGTGACGTCTTTGCTGTTACAACCACCGCCAAACCTCAGGTTTAAATTAAGGCTAGCCAAAGAAGTGGAATCGTCATGAGAGGACGGTTTTTGCTGACCCCCCCCCCTGTAGAAAACTGATCATTTTAGGGTGAAGGAATTAACGTTTTGGGCTAATTTTTCGATATTGGTCAGGCGAAGGTTGGAAGTTTAAAATGATACCGATCTGCCGAGAATCCATGACCCGTGTTGAAAGTTTTTGCGAGACATACAAACACATAAACATACATACAAACACATTTTCGCTTTTATATATATATAGACTAGCCGGCGTTGCCCGGGTGTTTGGAGGTGTGTGTGGTTTTGGGTAAATCAAAACTACGGGGGGGGGGGGGGGTTTGGTAGGTGAGTATGAGGATCGAACCCGAACGCTTGAGCAAAGTTGGAAATTGAAGTGTGAAAAAAAAAAAAAAAAAGTGCAACATTAACCACTGGGCCACCACGATATACTACCGGAAATACGTTTGAATTTATTTAATTACTTAGAATTGACAGGTGCATATTTTAATGACTTAATGAGGTCAACTTTGACTGCGGGTAGTATTTTATTTAATGTGGGAACGCTTTTTTTATTTTTATTTTCCCAAGATGTTGGAGGGGGGGGGGACCAGCTCCCCTTGTCCAAATTGAATAGCAATTGTCTGATATAAGGAAAATATTTCCATTGATCCAAGCTGATTGCTTTTCGGTGGTATTTTTCCGGTGATCGAGACCGGAAAAATACCACCAGAATTAGTGTCACTATTATTATACGAAAAAGCCTAATCCACATGCGTCGAGCGAAAACTGTTGAATATTTATCTTCCCAAAGTCGAGCAAATTAAATAGACAGGCGACCTCTGCTGTTAACTCGGAGATATTATGATTTATATGTGATATAAAAAGTTTTAAGTTGTGAGCCGACCGCTCCTCGGAAAAAAGCCTTTCTTGGGCATACCCAAAAAGCAAACACACATACACACATTTTCGCTTTTATATATAGACTAGCGAGGGGTACCCAGCGTTGCCCAGGTGTTTAGAGGGGTGTGTGTGCTCGGGCAGGGGGGGTGTTAATCAAAACATAAGAATAAGCGAAGTAAATATTTTTAAATATTAAATAGTAAATTATTAAATATTTTATATAAAATAAATGTTAAAACTTAAAAAAATCGAAAAAAAACACAAAAAAAAATAACGTAAGGCAAACGAACGATGTTAAATGTAAAAATCGGAAAAACAAAAACAAAAAAAGAAAACGCGAATGTGATGGAAAAAGAAAACAGAAAAACAAACGTTAAAACTTCTTTAAACTGAAAAATAAAAGCAAAAAAAAACATGTGAAAAATGGCTTAAATGACCCTGTTTCAATATTAAACCTTAAAAAAATAAAAGACATCTCACACCACGATTCGAATTGCTCTAATGAACTGGGCTAAGACGACGTTGACAAAATTAGGTCGTTTTTTTTTATATTTAAACTAAATCATGTTCCGACGTCATTTGCGCATGCGTAGAAGCGAACTTGTCATGAGAGGACAGTTTTTGCTGACCGCTCCCTGTAGAAAACTGATGCTTTTAGGGTGAAGGAATTAATGTTTTTGGCCAATTTTTTTATATTTGTCGGGCGAAGGTTGGAACTTTAAAATGATATCAATCTCGTGAAAATCTATGACCCGTGTCGAAAGTTTTTGCGAGACATACACACATTTTGCCTTTTATATACATATATATATATATATATATATATATATAGACTAGCAGGGGGTACCCAGCATTGCCCGGGTGTTTGTAGGCAAATGAAAACAAAAATCGTTGGTTGTTTAAAAAAAAAAAAAACACACAAAGTCTTGACGCGCAGTTGGAAAATAATAAAGTGTGAAAAAAAAAAATGTGCGACGTTTAACGGCAGGTGCCCATTTTGACAACTTAATGACATCAACTTTGAGTGCGGGACAGTGTTTTATTTACCTCGAGTCTGTTCGTTTCTTTTTTTATAAGAAAAAGCTTAATGCACATGCGGTGATCGAAAAATCTTGAATATTTATCTTTTGAAACTCGAGCAAATTAAATAGACAGGCGACCCCCGTTGTTAACTCGTAGATATTATCATTTAGGCCTAATATAAAAAGTTTTAAGGGAGTCGACCGATCGCTTCTCGGGGAAAAAAACCTTTCTTGGACATACTCAAAAAGCGAACATACATACATACATTTTCGCTTTTATATTTATAGACTAGCAGGGTTGCCTGGCGTTGCCCGGTGTAAAAGAAAAGAAAAAAAAATGTTGTAGGGAGGTAGGCTCGAACCCGAAGCTTTGGGGCAAACAGCCTGATAACTTACCATGATACTACGAGGGCAGGGAAGTAGGAATGGTCGAAATTAAATTTAAAAGAGAAGGTGGTTAAACGAACGTCAACATATGGTTTTCTTGGTCAAACACCGCGCCATAGTAGTAGCAGAGAAGATGGAATCACAGCACGAATTTTGTAACATAAAAGTCGCTGAAATAAGATATTTACGAACGCCTTTTATAAATCGTAGATATTACAATCTAAGGAGTATATAAAAAGTTGTAAGACATAGTTATCCCCCGCCCCCGGAGAATCCCCCCCCCCTGAAAAAAAGCCTTTGCCGGACATACAAAAAATGCACATACACACAAACACATTATTGCTTTTATATTATATTTATATTGTATTAATTAAAAAAAACAACAAAAAAAAACTCACATGAGCCTTCCCCTCCACCTTGATTTCATTTCTTTCAGCATTTTAAAAGTTAAATTAAATTGTCAGAATATTAGATGTTTCTACAGAGTTTTAACCGAACCAGTCTTAACTTTTTCCAAATTAAAACCTAAAACTTGGTTTAGAGTTAAAAAAAAACAAATAACAGTTCGGTTCCTATTCTGTAGAAGTACCCAGTATTGTTTGCTTATTACTATGGCTGTGACAACAGCATATTCTTTTCATTGTTTTGACTCTTGAGTATATATATCCTTTAATATCTTATGTTTTTATATAGACTGATGTGGTTCTCGGTTGATTGACTGAATCTTACTGTGTCAGATATATAATTGAGAGTCAAAAGAACGAAAAGAATATTCTGTTGTCACAGTCGTATATATTAGATATATGCAATATTCCAGCTTCCTGTTGTTGAATACTCTGACTAGCCCACTGATTTGCCATTTATTCTTTTCTCTTAATTCTTGTGTTAATCACTGGTGGTTTGGAAGTAGAATTCCAGCCTATGAAGTCAAAAGTGACTTTATGACTGAGACTGAATCTCCCAATTGGCAGTAATTATAACTTATATAAGCATGAAATACTAGTGTTTGTAGGTATAGAAATAACTCGATTTTTCAATTATTATCATTTATATATATATATATATATATAGTGAATGTGTCTGTGTACATTTCCCTACACAATAACTCAATTTTAAGTCTACAGGCTTTAAATTTGATATATGGGGTACTGAGATTTGGGAAAATCTTTGCAATCCATTTTCGATCAGAAATTTGGCTGTTAAGGGGTCAAAGTTCAACGATTTGACCAAACCAGTACTAATCGCAAGTGAAAGCGAGATTATTTCATTTTGGCCACGGCCGCCAGTGTCCGCAATTGTTCAGGGATGGCAGTGGCCACCACTACCACCAACAACAACTGTAGTTCACTTTTTTTGCAAGGGATGGGGGGGGGGGAGCTTCCACTGGGCAACACCAGTTAACAGGTCATGCTAGTTTATACGTTATTGTCTGCATATATGTGTACATGTTTCTGCTGCAACTCCTGTAGAGAAGCAGAAACATGTACACACATATGTAGATAATGTTTGTATATATATATATATATATATATATATATACAAACATTATATATATATATATATATATATATATATATATATTTGTGATTACCATAAAAACACACGTTAAATGTGCAGGTATTTTCTAAAACATAAAAACACACTTGTGGGGGTGATTTATAGATTTTAGCTTTATTGGCAGTTCAAAAATCAATAAATATTTATCATTTTATTACTATTATCAGTAGTGAAAGATTTTGTTTTAAACAAAATCAAAAAAAAAAAAAAAAAAAAAAAGAAAAAAGATAATTTAAGGAATTATTTTGGCATTGGAAAAAAAAAAAAAATCAATGGAAACTTATTTTATACATCAGCCAGTTCCTGCCAGAAGTGAAGACCATCATTCGGAGATTAGAAAGGATTAAAACTATAACTAATAGACAAAACATGCACGTTTTATTTAATGAAATATGCTTAAGAGAAAGAAAACGCTGTCTAAATATACAATATATAAGCCATCGTAAATCAGAAAAATTCTCAATGAACATAGATTGGTTGCTTGTTTTTGTTTTACGGCATATCAAACCTTTCCAGATTATTTAATGCCGAATCCGGTGATTTTGAAGAAAATTTTTTTAATAGAATATATTTGTGTTTTGCAAGTCGGTTTCTATTTAACCCATAGTTGGAACCCTAACAGGTACTACCACTCCGGGTCAGAGTGGACTGGGAGCAATGGCAATTAAAGGGTGGCTCCATGCTCCCCAAAGTCTGCAAGCTGAGGTCTCACCATCGGATATAGTTTAAGGTCGTATCCAGGACTATCAAGAAACATAGAAGAGATATAAAAAATAGCAATTCTTTTAAGTGCATTATTCTTTCATTCATTGCAGCATAATCACACCGTTGACATTAAATAAGCAAAAATAGTTAAATTTATTTCAAATAAACCGCGCCGGAGACTTCTTGAATCTGCGCTTATCACAAATTCAAGCACGACAAAACATGTAGGTTTCTATAATGTAGCACCATTAATAAGTCAACTTTTATTAAAAGAACAATTTAATTGTAGACACAGGTTAATGTTATCACACCATAGAAACACCTCCTGTAATAATTGATGCATATAATCCCAATCAATAAATTACATAACAAAAAACACACTCATTTCATTTCTGTTACAAACCTAGATTTGAATTTTAACAGACATACTTTTCCAGAAAGAATATTAACTGCGTTCATATCTTTTAAAAACATTAACGACTATATGACATTATTAAGAATGCAATCCCCCCCATCCTCCTTTTCTGAATTTCTAACGCCTTTTTCTGTTTCTGAAATAGAACCACGTCACACTTTGCACATGAAACATTTTCAAATATTTATACTGGTGTTTTTGTTTTCTTAATTTCATTCATCCAGAGGAAGTCTCGAAATAAAGACGAAACGTCGATGAACACACAACTCTGTTTGTTCCTTTTTATTTCTCTCTGTCGATATATATATATATTATATATATATATAAACCACCAGAGGAATTTGACTCAGCCTTTATCCATAAGTAACCTTTAGCTTTTATAAATGGTGACTTAATAGAAGAAAAAAAATCTTATGGTTTGTCTTTATAAGCGGAGATGAAATGTTTAAAGGTTGTATACAAAAGTTATTCTGTACAGAAGCTCGAAATGCATGAAAAAAAGTGAATGCAATGAAAATGGGAAGCAAGCGGGGGAAAAGTCATTTTACGATTCTTCGCTTCGAAAAAGATTAAGATTTTCTTGGAGTAAAAATTTCCAATGGGTTTTCTTCACCGTAATAATGCAACAGCGAATCAGTTCTTTCCGATGAAGACGGTTTAATGAGCAACTTTGCTGAAGGGCAAAAGTGAAAAGCTGACAAATCCACTTTTCTTTTTTCGGTTTCAAATGTCACAAAAGCGTTTCCGAAGCATATCGGTGTTCCGCAAGATATCACATGTCATTCGGAAAGTATAATAAAGACAAAGGTAATGAGAGAGAGAGAGAAATGGAGACAAAGAAAATGAGGAAAAAAAGGCGTAAAAGATATTGAAGGGAGTAAAGGGAGTAATAGAGGAGATAGAGAGAGAATGGATGCAGAAAAAGTGCAAAAAGGTGAAATAAACTGGTAGTAGGAAGGATGAAATAGGCTTAGAGGAGGTAATTAGAGAAGATAATCAAACCGAAAGACGTGTAGGGAGGGTTTAAAGCAGTTAATGGACAGAGGTGGGGGAAGAGGAAGCGGAGAGCAATGAATGGACAGACTCATATCCAGTCATGGGGTTGAACATGATGACAAAAAAATGCAAATGAACACGGTAGATATAACAAATAAAACAGAACTTCAGCGTTTTTTTTTTTTACGTCTGACAATTTATTCTTAACGTATCAATGAAACTTCATTTCTTGTTAAAAAAGGATAACATGTGGTTCTTTGACCACAAAATGAAGCAATTCAATGACTAAAAATTCTAGTTACTCAGAGTCCAATATTATAATACTTTGACCCTGTACTTCTGCAGTTAAATGGTAAACAGCAAAACAAAATAAAATAAATACAATCAGCAAAAGTTCAACTAGAATTTGTCACTGTCAACTTTCAGCACGTGTTCTGCCCATCACCTCTTCCAACAGGCATTTTATCAGAAAACTGACCCCATTCCATTTGCATATATGTGCAGTGGAAGAGGAGATCTCGTGATATTCCACGAGACTACACCATGGCTGCCATCTTTAATTTCTCTTTCTCTCAGATCCAATCCACACGGGCGCTTTCTTCTTTGATTCTTACATTCAACTCTACACTCCTCCTGGTCTCCAGACCCCACATGTGGCATGGTGGATGTGGTCGTTTGTTGCAGGCACTCCTACGAAGGAGGATTGGCCGGACTACTTCATCTTCATTGGAGCTCTCAGAAGAGGCGTGGTAACCATTGGCATCTACGTTAGAGTGTACAGTCATATCATCAGGCTGGACTTCTTCCTCTTCATCGGAGCTCTCAGAAGGGGTGCTGGAACTATCAGCGTCAGCGTTGGGGTTCGCAGTTGTACCATCACGGGGAATAGGTCGGATCCACAGTTCATCTTTTGATGATTCACCATTACTGCTACTCGCCAACTGGTTCGTATTTAGGGCAGGCCAGATATCTTTCACATGACGTGGGGTACCATTAACTAGACGGCTTGTTCACTGATGATGCCAGTGCTTTGCCCTCTTTGAAAGCTGTTGGTGCATCGATTATTGGGAGGCTTCACCCAGATAGTGTCTCCCAACTCATACGCCCCTTGGGTTTCCTGCCAATCAGGCAGACGAGTGTCAATGTCCTTGATGTGCACTCGATAGCAATGGATCACATTGGAGGGTGCACTTGCAGCAGTCATGCCATCCTTTGGTGTTGCATTATAGACCGCCTCTGCGATCGTGCATGGTTTTCTTGCCGTGATCCTCTTCACACTTCGATGGCACCGGTCTGCTATGCTGTTGCCACTCGGTACATATGTACATCTGTGTCTGAGCTGGATCCCCCACTTGTCTACGAAACATCTGAACTCTCCACTGCAGAAGGCCGTATCATTGTCTGTGAGGATCTCTTCATGTGGCCCCCTTTCATAAAATATGGACTCCAATTCACGGATGACACTGGAGGAATCCTGTCTTATTAACCAGATCGTAAAACTTGTCTGTCCACAATCGATCAAGGTGAGGAAATGCTGGCTGCTGTAGTGGGTTATGTCCATACCCAGTTGGCTCCAAGTCACGTGTACTCCCATCTGAAACTTCCCACCATCTGGTCGAGGCGGGGTTGATTGATTGGCATGTTTGGTATTCCTTGACTACCACTTTCACTGCACTTTTGGAGGAATGCCAAATATGCCAGTCAATTGACCTCTGCCAACAGGCATTTTATTAGAAAACTGACCCATTCCATTTGCATATGTGCGCAGTGGAAGAGGAGATCTCGTGAGATTTCACAAGACTACACCTTATAAATCCATGGCTGCCATCTTTAATTTCTTTCTCTCTCAGATCCCATCTAAAGGTAACTTGTATAACTGCACAATATATACACGCGCGCTTTCTTCTTTGATTATTACATTCAACTCTACAACTTCCTAACAGAGTTTATTCAAATGCATCAATGCCAGGTCTCAGAGTTAGGTTGGAACAAAAACAAAGAAAATGTCAGCATTGTTAGAAAATGACCTCCAGACTATAGTGGAATGGAGTCGCAAATGGATGGTAACATTTAATGTTAGTAAAACTAAGCTGTTCTCCTTTTATAATTACAAGACGCCTCTCCAACCCTCTATATCCATGACAAATAGCACCCTATCTGAGAATTCTACCTTCAAACTCCTCGGCCGAACATTTACGGGCAATATGAACTGGAACAAATACATAGAGGACATTGCAAAAGCTGCTGCAAAGAAGGTGGGTTCCCTCTATCAAGCTAGAAGACTACTCACACCCAAGAGTATCCTGTCCCTTTACAAGGCTTCTATCCGCCCATGCATGGAGTATTGTTGCCACATCTGGGCTGGTGCATCTACCACTAGTGTCTCCCTCTTGGATAAAGTCCAAAAAACAATTGTCAATCTAATCGGTCCCACTTTATCAACTAAGCTCCAGCCCCTGTCCCATCGCCGCAATGTTGCATCACTGTGCCTGTTTTACAAATATTTTAATGGAATGCGTTCTGATGAACTTGTTTCACTTGTGCCCCCTCGATGTACATATCCCCGACAAACCCGCTTAGCAATAAGATATCACCCCTTCACTGTTGTTGTCCCTAAATGCCAGAAAGCTTTCTATTCTAATAGTTTCTTCCCTCGAAGAGCTAGACTTTGGAATTCCTTTCCTGCTGCCTGCTTCCCTGGTTGTACTGATATGCAGAAGTTTAAATGTAACATAAATATCTTGTTAATCTTTCCTAGACATGGACCCAAATACTAACCCTTTACGTCCAAGTGGCAATATGCTTTGTAAGGGGTGAACACGAGTTAAAAAGATTGGGCTCCAGTGGCATTCGCTGGCTTCCCTTTTACATCTGCGGAGAGTAAGTATTGCTCACTCAAATTTGGAATGTTGTGTATAGTACTTGCAGATGAACATTTTCAGGAATTCTTATATGGACAACACTTTATAATCACCGTCACAAAAATTGTAAAAACTTCACCTAGAGTACAACATTCGGGTTTGTATTACTGTACACATAGATTCGAAAAAGTTGTCAAAAAACAAATATATAACAAATAAATGTTATCAAAGGCAAGATAAGTTACTTTTCTACCTAACTGGATATATTTTTTGTGTTTTTATTCAATGTAACATATTTATTCAGCTCGAAAAACATGCAGTGTTTACCGATGTATTGGAAAATTCAAAATGGCGGCAGACTCTCTCTTAAACACGGTAAGTTCGGGAAAAGGTGTTATAAATAATAAACTAAACAAAATACTATTAAAAAAACACCGAATATATGTCAACCTATGTCACGGTAATATATATTGAGCAAATTCCTAACAGTATTTTGTCTAGTTTATTATTTATAACACCTTTTCCCGAACTTACCATGTTTAAGAGAGAGTCGGCCGACATTTTGAATTTTCCAATACATCGGTAAACACTGCATGTTTTTCAAGCTGAATAAACATGTTAAATTGAATAAAAACACAAAAAATATATCCAGTTTGGTAGAAAAGTAATTTATATTGCCTTTGATAACATTTATTTGTTATATATTTGTTTTTTGACAACTTTTTCGAATCTATGTGTACAGTAATACAAACCCCAACATTCCTTGATTCGTCTGTGTGTAAAAACTTCACCTAGAGTACAACATTCCATAATGCGTCTGCAGAAATACAATTTTAATACAAGGCAAAATTTGAGGCAAAATACTGCATGTTGTTAAGACACTCAGCCGTGCGGTACAAAAAAAGAATACACCAGAAATTAACTACTTTGTGCACTTCGTAATGTCTTTAATCCATGTTAGTGACAAACGTCTATGACCCTATCACTTCCCGGTAATGTCCCGAGAACACAACCAGCTTCCCAGGGGAATAAACAATAGCCAACGATAGGCACATGGAAACATCACCGCAACGGGTCAATATATTGTCGGCTATAAGTGGCTGGCATGGGTCACTTCTTCATTGCATCATACAGGCATCTTTCCATCGTCGGCATTAATGGCATGTTGGAATTTAACGCTTATACAAAAATAGCGAACAAATGCATTTTTATAAAAATATAAATTTATTTAAGATTTAACAATGAGGAGCATATTTTCATAAATACATAAATTTATTAAAGATTTAACAATGAGGCGCATATTTTTATAAAGACCAGTTGAAATCAGACGCATGCAGCTAAAACTGCTACGTCGCATCCGCCGATCCCAGAATGAAAGCTTTAACTATTTTAAGACAATAGAATTATATTTAATATTTAATTCTCTCTTTTTTCATTGAAAGAGAGAGAAAGGGAATGAAAGAGGGAAACAGAGAAAGAAATAGAAAGAGCAAGAGAGAGAGAGAGAGAGAATGTTTCATCGCACATATTTTGTTTTTCAAATGTCAACATAGCTTAACTTTTATTGAGCACTGGATTCATAAACACCTGTCAATCTTCGTGTGCCAACAGTTTCAACCTTTAAAACATGTGTCCTCACTGAAATATGTGCAGACCAAGTTAGGCACAAGGTTTATTAATGTAGAAGCCCCCAGCTCCCCCAAAAGGGGTGCTTTCCATTGTGCCACAAGTCGACAACAGCTGACAACTGAAAAATCTAATGATGAAACATTGCAACAGCAAATTATGGTCAAATGACCCGATCACCAACACAACCTCAACACCAGTCTTCATCTTTACTTTAATTATCGAGATGACCTGTCATACCAGGAAGGGTTAATATTAAAAGGCCAATAGTTACACCAACCAAAATGGGCTCCTTCAGTTTTTGACAGACCATGGATATCCACGAAGGGATGTTTGCGCGTTAAATTTTTGTAGCAGGTAGTGTGCAATCTCCAACCACACCTCTCCTCAGTCGACATTGTTAAATACCAGTGTCTGTACGACTGGAAACAAATGCCGAGATAAGCAGAGAGCACATGCAATGCCTAGAATTCCCAAATGGTTACCCATCTGGTGCTAACCAGGTTCAACGTTGCTTAACTTCGGTGATCTGATGAGAACCGGTGTGTCAACACGATTATGCCGTAGATATTAGCAGAAATGCATAGGATTTTGGATCTGAGAGTTGGAAAAATAAATCCAATGTTAGGCAAGCTCTTTTTGGTTGAACATGAACAATGAAATAGACGATAATATAAAAAAAAAAAACTGATTCATGTCAACGCTATAAGCAATCAATGAAGTTCAGAGCCATGGATGTCACATGATAAAGCAGACCAAGGTTGGCACAGACTGCGAGGAAGATTATCTAAGGTACTGGATTACTACTCAAATTATTTGAAATTACTGACACAACTGCACAAACAGTGATAACGTAGACAAAACATTTTCTCCAAACATTGAATACCTAAATTGGTAATCCTTGATAAACGGCCCAGCAGAGAGGGATGGGTCTCCAATTAGAGCAGGCAATCAATTTGATTAAAAATAACAACTTGGTAGATTTCACCGATTTCGATGACAATAAAAATATGGGTTGGTTGTTTTTGTTTTACGGCATATCAACCCTTTTCAGGATATTTAATGCCGAATCCAGTTATTTTGAAAAAAAAAAAAATTTTTAATAGAATATATTCGCTTTTTTTTTTTTCAAGTTGGTTTCTATTTAACCCATAGTTTGGACCCTAGCAGATACTACCACTCTGGGTTAGAGTGGACCTGGGAGCAATGGCAATTAAATTATTATAAAGGGTGGCTCCACACTCCCCAATGCCTGCAAGCTGGGGCCTCACCATCGGATATAGTTTAAGGTCATATACAGGACCTATAAAATATGGGAGTGTGAAACGTTCATTGAACATCCCAGTCAACATCACATGATATACCGGACCAACCTTGGCATTAGGTTGGCCCAGACTGCGGGGAAAATTATCTAAAAGTACTGGATTACAAACTTGGCCTTTTGGCCAAGATCAAAGTGTAGTATCTGTTCTTAAGATGCGGCACTTTCATTTCTCGTTCTCTTTCATTGGAGGAGAAATCCTTCACGACTGAGACAATTTTTATTTTTGTACCTTTTCTCCACGTTAAAAAACGACCCTGGTGTCTAACTCTGCCCCGTGGGGAGGCATTGCAAATAGGTACTCAAATTATTTAGAATTCATCCAACTTACTGACACAACTGCAAAAACAGTGATAATGTAGACAAAACATTTTCTCCAAACATTGATTACCTAAACTGGTAATCCTTAATAACGGTCCAGCAGGGAAGGATGGATCATCAATTAGAGCCGACAATCAATCAATTGGATTAAAAATAAAAAAGAATTTGGTCGATTTCACCGATAAACAAACAATAAAAATATGGGAGTGTGAAACGTTCATTGAACATCCCAGTCAACATCAGGTCTCCCTGCTTATAATCCCTTTTAATAAAAAAAACAAAAAAACAATTGTGTCTCCTCTGTATATATTTATTTATTTAAAATTATAGAAAATTATTTTTTTCTTGAATTGTGTTTATTTTTTTTAAATTCTATTGCTTTTGTCAATGGTGCAATAGAATTCAATTTTGGAACAATTCATCTAAAAAAAGAAAAAAAAAAAAAGTCTTTTTTACTTTAGAACATCAATTAATCAATTTTTCGTTATCAGACGACTTCATATTTTTGTGCGTGTGTATATAAAGTGATAATGTACATACGAACACCAAATTACAAGGATTATTCAATTCAAGTGGTGTTCTGACATTGACGGTTATGGCTCTCCAACTATCTCTTTCCCTCAAGGCATTCATGAATTCATTGTTGTTCACTATTTTTTTTATGTTGCTCAAGTGTTCAGATAGTCAACGTATGTTTCTTGCTGTCATCCTCTGCTTCTTCTACCCATGATTTTTTTCTGTCAAACTATTCTATTCCGCTTTTTCTGTAGACATGGCCCAGGAACCTCATTTGTCTTTTTCACACTGTCCTTATTAAAGACTTTTCTGTGTTTGCCATTTCTAATACCTTTCCATTTGTTTTCTTTTCTGTCCAAGTTTCAGTTGCCTCTAGTCTCTTCCTTGTGCTATTAGTGATTGTACAGCGCTCACAACCATATAAATCGTATTCGAGTATTCTGAATTTGGTGTCTATTTTAATGTTTCTGTTGGTCATGATTGATGACAGTCTCTTCTTGACAGCGAATTTGGCTGCAGCTAAATTACCGTTTTCATTGGGAGGAAGGGGACCATTAAAAGTTAAAATTAGATTATTCATTAAGATAAAAAAAAATAAAAAGAAACAATAACGAAATAAAGAATAAATAACAGGGGAGATAATTTGTTTACAGCTTAATTTTTGAGGATTTTCTGTAAGAAAGTCTTACAAGGGAAGTAACTCTTAAATGACTAAATTTAGAATGCTTGGCCTCGGTTAGGAGCAACTCCAAAATGCCCACTCGGCCTTATCAATTTTTTTTTCTTTTGTCTCCGACCTTTCCGAGATCGTATTTATTTTGGCAAGACATCACCTACTCTGAAAATTCCTCTCCCCACCTCCGTTTTTAATCCTTTTCTCTCCCATTTAGATCTCACTCCCACTTAGAGATTGGCCTGCTTGTTTTCAATTCAAAACAAACTGAAAAACGTTCTCCCTCAAGTCAGGACTGTACCCTAATCAATCGTCTCTGATAGTATAAATGCAGCACTCTTCGATAGTAACGCTCAAATGCATCTGTTTGTTGACTTTAATAGCCACCATAAAAATTGGTTTCTCAGGCACAATACTTATAGCTTCTCTAGAACCCATTCCCTTACACAGGCAGTCATGTTCCTGACCCATCTCCCAGATCGTGAAGACCAGCAAGCTTCACTGCTAGACTTATTCCTTACTACAGCACCTGAGGATTGTGTGGCTAATGCCCAGAGTCCACTTGGAAATGCAGACAATCTAATGGTATCAGTAGAAATCACCTCTACAGATTTTCACAAGACTTATTATTTTGAAGCTCTGTCCTTCAGACGACAAATATAGAAAGATTTGCTAAAATATTAATTCTTTCACCCTCAACTGGGCCCTTTTCTACAGGGAGGAGTCGCTTTTTTCGCTTATATTTTCGAAATTTGGTGATGGACGCAACAAGCTTTTTTTTTCCTCCTTCGCAATATGGGTTAAACCCTGCCTACTACCACTTTCCCCCCCTCAACACACACCTCCAAAACACCCAGGCAACGCTGGCCACCCAGGCTAGTCTATAAATATAAAAGCGAAAATGTATGTATGTATGTGTGTGTGTGTGTGTTCGCTTTTTCTGTGTGTCTACAAAAGGCTTTTTTCAGAGAAGCGGTCGCTCGCCTAACAACTTTTTAAAACTTTATATCACATGTAAATCGTAATATCTCAGAGTTGTCAACGGAGCTCGCCTGTCTATTTAATTTGCTCGATTTCGGGAAGATAAATATTCAATATTTGTCGCTCGCCGCATGTGGGTTAGTCTTTTTCCTATAACATCTTGGGGGGAAAAAAAAGCGTTCAGCAGTAAATCAAATACTATCCCGCAGTCAAAGTTGACCTCATTAACTCATTAAAACGGGCACCTACCAAATCCAAGTAATTAAATAAATTCAAACGTGTTTCCATTAGCATCTCGCGGTGGGGCAATGGTTAACGTCTCAAGTTTTTTTTTTTTTCACACTTGGGAGGAAAAAAAAAAGCGTTCAGCAGTAAATTAAATACTATCCCTCAGTCAAACTTGACCTCATTAACTCATTAAAACAGACACCTACCAAATCCAAGTAATTAAATAAATTCAAACGTGTTTCCATTAGCATCTCGCGGTGGGGCAATGGTTAACGTCGCAAGTTTTTTTTTTTTCACACTTTAATTTACAACTTTGCCTCAACGGTTCGGGTTCGATCCTCATACTTACTTTTTTTTTTTTAAGCCCCCCCTCCCCACCCCCGGAATTTCCACAAACACCTCCAAACACCCACGCAACGCCGGGTACCCTTCGCTAGTCTATTCTATAAAGGGCAAAATGGATACAAGCGTTTGTGTATGTCCACAAAAGGCTTTTTGCATCGAGATTCTCGTGTCGCTTATATACTGCGAGAAGTTTTCGCATACTTCCTAGATCGTAATATGTCGCATTTGCAAACAGATATCGTTTATCTTTTTTTTGGATCGGGTTAAACAAAATTCCCCACCATGGTGTCATGTCGGCTGTTTGTTTTTCTTTTTTGTATAAATAAAGTGAAACTATTCGAACACAAACGATAATGTCTGGTTTCGCCGGGGTAGTATCTGTTCTGTAATTTGTCCTCGGTTAATGTAGGGGAAACCCTTCATACAGACAATTACTATTTATTTGGATATTGCCAGAATGTCCCTTTTTGGAGGAGCTGGTTTTTCCCCCCCTCCCCCAATTAAATGACCTTGTGTCTAATTTGCTTTCATGGGAGGTTTAAAAGCAACACCATCTTTTTTTGATTGGCTATGTTAAATTTGAATGCTTCACACTTCCGGTCTAGAGTAGCGGTAAGACGTCAGATTTTCTTTCACTTTCTTTTCCTCCTTTGCATCACGGGTTCGAGCCTGCCTGCCTACTACCACTTTTTTTTTTGCTCAACACACACACACACACACACACACGGGCAATGCTGGGCACCCAGGCTAGTCTATAATATAAAAGTGAAAATGTGTGTTTATGTGTGCGTTTATATATATCTGGTAAAGGCTTTTGAAGAGGGGGGGGTCACTGTTTCTTAGAACTTTTTATATACATCCTAGATTATAATATCTGCAATTTATGATACGAGGTCGCATCTATCTTTTATTTGAGTCATTTTTATATGCTATTTTCACAGTATTTCCTGGTCTCTGTGTGTTTGTTTGGCTTTTCCGTATAAAAAAGCGAAACTGAATCCATAGCAAACGAGTCTCCCTGGCACTCGTGTTGGGAGGTCCAAGAAAAGCAATAAGCTTTGATCAATATGGGCAAAACCCGTCATATCAGACAATTGCTATTCATTTGGACATTCCCCTTTTTATGGGGCAGCTGGTTTTCCCCAACATCTTGAGGAGCTTGCAGCCAAAGTTAAGTGCGGGATTTCATTCCCTTATTGCGGAATGTTTGACCTCATTAAATTTACGCACCTGTTACATAACTTTTTAATCGTTTAATTTCAACCATTCTCAATTCCACTGCCACGTAGTGTTGCAGTAAGTTATCAAGGCTTCAGGTTCGAGCCTACCTGCCTACCAAAACTTTTTTTTCTTTTACACCTGGGCAACGCTGAGCACTCACACTAGTCTATTATAAAAAAAGGTAAAATGTGTGTGCATGTGTGTTTGTATGTCTGCCAACAACTTCCGACAGATGCGCCGGAACATGATAAAATTATTATTTTAAAGCTCGATCTCTGACAATAAATATAAAAAAATTGGCTAAAAACATTAATTTCTTCACCCTCAACTGGGCAGTTTTCTACAAGAAGGGGTCGATTTTTTCATCGACATTTTCACGTCATTGTCTCCGTTAGATTGACTACCCTTAATTCCAATGGTCGCGACTTCTGGTTTCGCGATGGACGCATCAGCTGACAAAGTTTTTTTTCAAGTTTTCTTCCTTTACATTATGGGTTTGAGCCTGCCTGCCTACTACCACATTTTTTTTTCACGCCTCTCTCCACCCAGTTGTTTTGATTCCCGCCCCCCCCCCTCTCTACACGACTTCTCTACATCCGGGCAACGCTGGATACCCCCACTAGTCCATTATATAAAAGACAGTGTGTTTGTGTGTGCGCCAAAAACTTTTGACACATGCGACCAACAGCGACAAAATTGGTATTGTTTGAAAGGTCAGTCTCTCTGACAACAAATATCCAAAACTGGACCGCCTTTTCACCAACATTTTTGCAAACTTATTCACATCTTATTTCGAACATCAGCGATGTTGTATGTCGCAATGGGCGTGGAGGTTAAGCAGTTGGCTTTTTATCACCTTTCTTCCTCCTTTGCGTTACAAATTCGAGCCTGATTACTTCTTTCTTTTTTTTTTTTTTACAGCATTTTGAAACATTTTTCTTTAGGTCTCCATTGATCGATACCCTTACCATAAAGCCTCTCCACACCGGGGCAATGGAACACGTGCATCAAGTCTGTTGCCAAGGTCGCTGTAAAGATGGTGGGATCCTTCTACCGCTCCAGAAGATATCTCACTACTGATGCAATTCTCTATCTATATAAAAGCCAAGTACGTCCAAGGATGGAGTACTGTTACCATATCTGGGCAGGAGCTGCTAAAAACAGCCTATCCTGCCTTGACAGAGTACAAAATAGACTTTGTGGCTTAGTGGGGGATGCCCTTTTCTCTACCCTGCAACCTCTCTCCCACAGAAGAGACGTTGCGAGCCTATCCTTGTTTTATCGTTATTTCCATGGCAGGTGCTCGTCTGAACTCCAATCTCTGGTCTCCCCTCGCCAAACTTTCACGAAAAACATCCGTCTAGCTGAATCCACTGTGAAAAATTTCCCCCACTCTATATCTGTGCCTAAATCAAAACGCGGATTTCATGAACAAAGCTTCTTTCTTAGAACTGCATGCCTGTGGAACTCTGTTCCGTCTGCCTGCTTCCCACCGGACTACAACTTGGATGTCTTCAAGTCCAATGTTAACAAATTCCTAATGAACCGCCCCCTTAAGTAAACACTTCAATAAATCTCCACACTAACGTAATGTACTTGCAATAACCCTTATCCCTGAGTGGCTTCTGGGCCTTGATAAGTGGTGATCACTGTGTAAAAAAAAAAAAAAAAAAAAAACACCGGGTACCCCTGCTAGTCATGCCTAAAAGTGGGTTAATATTATAACTTTCTTATCTATATGTCAGGTTAGCTCAAACAGTAAGGAATGTGGCGCTACATGTTTTGGTTTAGATTCTAGCTGATGGCACCAAAGTGTTTTTGTTTTTTTGTTTTTTTAAATTACTACTATAAATTAGGTACAATATGATATTCAATAGAGAATTGGCTCTAATCATAAATGGAAAATCTACATGAATGAAAATATATCCAGCGTATTTTACAACTGGCAAAGTTGAACTATCTATATACAGTAACGTCCAAAAGTATTATTTATACAGAAAGGCATTACCGTACATATGCACACTTTTTTTATATATACATATGCCTATAAGGTTAGGAACAGTACATAGGGCCCGAGCAAAGCCAGGCTGAACTGCTAGTATATATATATATATATATATATATATATATATATATATAATAAATTCCACAGCCAAACAGCGTTGCAGCTCACAAGAGCCATGACAGTCAACAAACGGGAAGTCCAAGACTCGAGTTTCGCCCTCATTTGGGCTCATCAATTAGACACATCCAAACTCAGGATTCGAAACCCGAGCCTCTTGCATGCGAGGCAAGCACTCTACCAATTGAGCAAACGCCCCGCATACAAGAATTTCTATTAACCAACACAGATCAAGCAAACCACACCGAAATCCGACTGTGAAATGAACCTACTTCGTCTCGCATGCAAGAGGCTCGGGTTTCGAATCCTGAGGTAGGATGTGTCTAACTGATGAGCCCAAATGAGGGCGAAACTTGAGTCTTGGACTTCCGGTTCATTGACTGTCATGGCTCTTGTGAGCTACGACGTTGTTTGGCTGTGGAATTTATTATATACAATCTCTCATATTCTGAAAATTCTAATATACATATATATATATAGTAGTGTCCAAAACTAAGGTACAAAATTTTAAAACCTTGGCTAGAAAACATTCCAAATACCATGACGCTTTTGCCCCCAAACTTGACAGTTGTCTTTGTACACTTTGCACTTAATCTTTCACCAATATGTATCTTTACATTGTTTTTTTTCCATTATTTCCAAATAAATTAAATTTGCTTTCATCACTGAAAAATACTCTTGCCCAATTTTCATGTCCAAATTACATACCTGTTTGCAAACTCTAATCTCTTATTCTTCCAACTAACAAATGGTTTCTTCCCTGGGGTTCGATTAAACAGCGCTATTTCTTGCAGTCTTCTAGAAACAGCCTGTCTTTACATTAACACAAGTACTGTTCATAACCCTTTTAATTTCGATGCAAAACTTAAAATGGTCCTTTAATGACATATGCTGCATTATTCGATCTCTTGCCAAAATTTTGCGGGGTCTGCCGGATTAAAAAAAGCACTATTGCCAGTATCATTGTAGGATTTAACAACTTTGCCTACAACACTCTTAGAACGTTTCACTTTCTCTGAAATCTCTCTAATGGTGTGCTTTTCCTTGCGTAGCTTTACAATAGCTTGTCTCACAGAGCAGAGTAATCAAGTTTTTGGTGCTTCGCCATGGTGCCGGCTAATGCAACGTTTACAAATGACTTCTTTAGAGGAAATAAAAAATTTTGAATATAGCATACTACCAGGTGTCAAAATTTCAGCTTTTCACAGTTGTTATTTCTAACAAATATTAGGTTTTAAAATTGTCCCTTAGTTTTGGACGCTAGTGTATATAAAAGGCAAAATGTGCGTATTTGTGTGTCTCGCAAAACCTTTTGACAGAGGCGACGGATTGTCGTGAGATAAGTATGATTTTGAAGCTCGAACCTTTGGACAACAAATATTGAGAAATTGGCTAAAAACATTAATCCCTTCACCCTCAACGGGACACTTTTCTACAGGGAGGAGTAGCAAAAAATCATTCCTTCATGACGATCTAGGCAAATACGCATGCGAAATGACGCCGGTCTTTGAATTAGTTTAAATATTATAAAAAGCAACTGATTTGCTCACGCAGTCATGGTACAATGGTAAAAGTGGCAGTATTGTAATCTTTAGAGTGCAGGTTCGATCCAAGGTATCAGATAAATTTTTTTCGATTTTTTTAACTTTTAATATTGAAACAAGGGTTATTTATGCCATTTTTCGTGTTCGCTGTTTCATTTGTTTTTTTTAAGTTTTAACATAGTTTGTTTTGCATCACGTTCGCGTTTTTTTTTGTTTTTTCCCCCCCAATTTTAAGAAATTTTAACATCATTCATTTGCATCACATTTGTTTTTTTGTTTTTTTTTTTTTTTTTTGCTGGTCCCCCCCCCCCGATTTTCTAAAGTTTTAACATTACTTCACTTATTCTTTATGTTCCAATTTGTTTGGATTTACCCCCCCCCTCCAACACGCTAGTATATAATATAAATCTCACCTGTCTGTTTAAATGTATGCATGTCTGCCTAAAACTTTCGACAGAGGCAAGTGATTTCCCCAAGATCGATATCGTTCTGAAGCTGACCCTTCGGACAACAAATATAGAAAAATTGGCCCAAAACATTAATTTGTTCACCCTCAATATGGCAGTTTTCTACAAGGAGGGGTCGGCTTTTTTTCTTTTTGCGTCATCATTTTTGCAAGTTATCATATCGATTGGAAGGACTAATTTCAACGTTCCCAACTTCTGGTCATGTCATGTAGTAGCGGTAAAACGTCAGATTTTTTTTTCACTTTCTCTTCCACGTCACGGGTTCGAGCCTGCCTGCCTATTCCCACTTTTTGTGCTCAACACACCCCGCTAAACACCCGGACAGCGCATGGCACCCAGGCTAGTCAATATATAAAATGCACATGACAATAAATTATGCACTTTCCTTTGAATTTTGCAGGATATTTTTCATGAATTTTTAAATATAGAATGAAATGTGGATTCTAAACATAAGGTTTAGTAGTTTTATATTCTTATTTACATCATCATTACAGGATATAAAATTTGGTAAGGAGAGGTGCTGTATGTACCGCGAGGTAAAATACCAGGTTGAGAAACTGGCGCAGGGTAGATGGCACTATCCTAAGCCGTGGTAGGCACCCCATCTAGTGATGGCGTCACGATAAAAAATACGCTTGATAGTCCTGCCAAAGCATCAAGTATTCAGCTACCGACAAGATTTGAATTACACTACAAACTCATGTAATGAGTTCAATCTTGGCTGCGGCCGCACTGGATGGTTGGATGGATAAAATTTGTGAAAAACTGTTCATTTTGAGTCCAGTATTTTAGTGAATTTACAATATTTTCATTACAAAAAGTTGAAATATCATCATGCATTTTTGGCTGGTGAATTTCTGTCGCATTCAGAGTGCAGAAACGTAGCCATAATTTGATTGACGACCCACCCCTCACCCTTTCTTCTTCACTGCAGCCTCTCTCTTACAGACATGATATTGCTAGTCTCAGTCTCCTCTTTTTATAAATACTATTATCACATATGGTATTCATAATTGTCTAAACGATTCCCTGCTTCCTTTGTTCCAGCTTGTTTGACTTGTTGATCTAGTGGTCTTCAACGAATTTGCTTTTTTTATACCTTATTGTAACACTGCTTCTTATTCCATTAGCTTCTTTCCAAGAAGCGCAGGCTTGTGGAGCTCCCTTTCTGCTGACTGTTTTCCTTACAATCTTGTTAGCTGCTTACACCAAGTAGCTTCAAACTTTGTCTCAAGTGATTTCCATTGAAAAATTTGAATTACGGCATATCAACGTGTTACAGTTTCTGAATTTTTGAAACAAAGATTGTTTATTTGTATTATTTGGATTCTTAAAAATTTATTCTTTCAAAAGGAATATAATATTCCTTTTGAAAGAATAAATTTTTAAGAATTTTACCAGTAAATTACACAGATTACAAAAAGCCAGGTGGAATTAGCAGGGGTCTCACTAATAAGAAATAATTTACTTACCATTGTGCACGGCCCACATAATTCTAAAAGCAGGCCCTCCCATTTCATCGAAGGGTTTCTTTCTTGTTAGAACTTCCCATAAAATGATGCCCCAACTAAAGACGTCACATTTTTCGGTGTAATTGCAGCCTGAAATCAAGAAACGAGTAAAAGTCATCTTTACAATTCATTAAATTTTGAATTTATCTGAAGAGATTTAAACAGAAGATCAGTTTAACGCGTATAATTTTGCTTTGTTATATTGTGCCTGTTGCTTTGGTAAGAGTGTCCTGGCAAAATTAACATTAATGGACCAAATTCTGCAGAAATGACACAAGACATTATCAAATGAAAGAATGACAAATTTTATTATCTGCTATTCATTATGACTTGGTTAAATACCAGACTGACTTATCTCCCCCTGCTTTTTGCGTATTTCCATTCTCATCGGTGATGAATCAGCAAAATATGAAAACTAATTTTTACTTTTAATTAAAATTATACTCATTTTTTTTTTTCCTATTTTTTCGCGAAGGTAGGTTCTTATTTTTGCCTAATATGTAAGTTTATCAAAGAATTTTTATTTAGAATGTGATGTTTGTCCAGTACTGTACAAGCACCCATTTGTCCACGAAATACACTCGAACTGTTTTTGTCGATTTGAAATTTTATTTTCTAAGTGAAAAACTGTTTTTAGAAATCTTTATTCAGAATAACGACTTTTGCTGTTTATAACTTGATTCCATCTATCAACAAGCTTGTAAATGACGACACTAAAAGACGTTAAATGAAAGAACGACAAAGTTTTTCATAGAAAATTCATTTTATTCAAAAGTTATTTTCTTTAGATAATAAAAATGAAAAGTTGGAAAATATTGAAAGTTTAAAGAATTTGAGGAACTTGCGGAATGTTATTCTCATCTTCATAATTCGTGTTCTTTCTATGCGTTTTGGCCAACTTATCCTATGGCCTTCTTCAGGTGATTGTTAACAACAACGGGATAAGAATGCTGAATCCCTTAACTGTATCCTGAGCAATTATTGCCCCCCATAGTTTTGGTTGTCTCAAAACATTTTTGGCCAACTCATCCTCTGGCCTGCTTTAGGTAGGATTGAAACCGCTATCTTCAGACAATGAACCAGAGAGACTCAACGCCTCTTGTTGGAGTTAACCACCTGAAGAAGGCCAGAGGATAAGTTGGACGAAACAACAATGATGAGGAGTATAACAGTCCGCAAATAAACAAACAAAACAAAATAAATAAATAAAAAAAACAAAAAACAAATCAAGAAAACAAATAAACAAAACAGACCAACAGACCAAACAAAAACAAAACAGACCAAAAACAAAACAGACCAAAAACAAAACAGACCAAAAACAAAACAGACCAAAAACAAAACAGACCAAAAACAAAACAGACCAAAAACAAAACAGACCAAAAACAAAACAGACCAAAAACAAAACAGACCAAAAACAAAACAGACCAAAAACAAAACAGACCAAAAACAAAACAGACCAAAAACAAAACAGACCAAAAACAAAACAGACCAACAAACAAAACAGACCAACAAACAAAACAGACCAACAAACAAAACAGACCAACAAACAAAACAGACCAACAAACAAAACAGACCAACAAACAAAAACAATAGACCAACAAACAAAAACAGACTAAAAAACAAAACAAAAACAGACTAAAAAACAAAACAAAAACAGACTAAAAAACAAAACAAAAACAGACTAAAAAACAAAACAAAAACAGACTAAAAAACAAAACAAAAACAGACTAAAAAACAAAACAAAAACAGACTAAAAAACAAAACAAAAACAGACCAAAACACAAAACAAAAACAGACCAAAACACAAAACAAAAACAGACCAAAACACAAAACAAAAACAGACCAAAACACAAAGCAAAAACAGACCAAATAACAAAACAAACAAAAACAGACCAAATAACAAAACAAACAAAAACAGACCAAATAACAAAAACAGACCAAATAACAAAAACAGACCAAAAAACAAAAACAGACCAAAAAACAAAACAGCAAAAACAAAACAGACCAACAAACAAAACAGCAAAAACAATACAGACCAACAAACAAAACAGCAAAAACAATACAGACCAACAAACAAAACAGCAAAAACAATACAGACAAACAAACAAAACAAAACAGACCAACAAACAAAACAAAAAAATAAATAAATAAATAAATAAATAAAAATAAATAAATAAAAATACATAAAAATAAATAAATACATAAAAATAAATAAATAAGTAAATAAATAAATATCCAAGTTGAAGCCCAAGCAATGTTTTTCTTTTGAAAAAGGAGGGGGGGTGTACTTACCTTCAAAAACTTCTGGGGCCATCCAAGCAGCACTACCCTTATTGTTTGTCATGTGCGTCTGAAATTCACATGCTGTACCGAAATCACAAATCTTCAGCACAGTTCCACCCATGATCAACAACAGACTAAAAATAGAAAAGCATTTGGTTTTTCTTTTTAATTATTTAAAAAAACACAAAATAATCGACAGAGTTACATGAACGAAAAAAAGTAATTAAAAGAGGAAATTAATTGACCTTTATCTCTGCACATGTACATAACATCTGTAAAAAAAAACATAAAACAGATTTTTTATTTTTAGTATCAAGAGAATTTTTTTATTTATTTTTAGTATCAAGATTTATTTTTTTTAGTATCAAGATTTATTTTTTTATTTATTTTTAGTATCAAGATTTATTTTTTTATTTATTTTTAGTATCAAGATTTATTCTTTTATTTATTTTTAGTATCAAGATTTATTTTTTTTATTTATTTTTAGTATCAAGATTTATTTTTTTTTATTTTTAGTATCAAGATTTATTTTTTTATTTATTTTTAGTATCAAGATTTATTTTTTTATTTATTTTTAGTATCAAGATTTATTTTTTTATTTATTTTTAGTATCAAGATTTATTTTTTTTATTTATTTTTAGTATCAAGATTTATTTTTTTATTTATTTTTAGTATCAAGATTTATTTTTTTAATTTATTTTTAGTATCAAGATTTATTTTTTTATTTATTTTTAGTATCAAGATTTATTTTTTTTATTTATTTTTAGTATCAAGATTTATTTTTTTATTTATTTTTAGTATCAAGATTTATTTTTTTAATTTATTTTTAGTATCAAGATTTATTTTTTTATTTATTTTTAGTATCAAGATTTATTTTTTTATTTATTTTTAGTATCAAGATTTATTTTCTTATTTATTTTTAGTATCAAGATTTATTTTCTTATTTATTTTTAGTATCAAGATTTATTTTTTTATTTATTTTTAGTATCAAGATTTATTTTTTTTATTTATTTTTAGTATCAAGATTTATTTTTTTTTTTATTTTTAGTATCAAGATTTTTTTTTTTTATCTATTTTTAGTATCAAGATTTATTTTTTTTATTTATTTTTAGTATCAAGATTTATTTTTTTTATTTATTTTTAGTATCAAGATTTATTTTTTTATTTATTTTTAGTATCAAGATTTATTTTTTTTATTTATTTTTAGTATCAAGATTTATTTTTTTTATTTATTTTTAGTATCAAGATTTATTTTTTTTATTTATTTTTAGTATCAAGATTTATTTTTTTATTTATTTTTAGTATCAAGATTTATTTTTGTTTTTTATTTTTAGTATCAAGATTTATTTTTTAGTATCAAGATTTATTTTATTTTTTATTTTTAGTATCAAGATTTATTTTTTTATTTATTTTTAGTATCAAGATTTATTTTTTTTATTTATTTTTAGTATCAAGATTTATTTTTTTTATTTATTTTTAGTATCAAGATTTATTTTTTTTATTTATTTTTAGTATCAAGATTTATTTTTTTTATTTATTTTTAGTATCAAGATTTATTTTTTTTATTTATTTTTAGTATCAAGATTTATTTTATTTTTTTATTTTTAGTATCAAGATTTATTTTTTTTTTTATTTTTAGTATCAAGATTTTTTTTTTTATCTATTTTTAGTATCAAGATTTATTTTTTTTATTTATTTTTAGTATCAAGATTTATTTTTTTTATTTATTTTTAGTATCAAGATTTATTTTTTTTATTTATTTTTAGTATCAAGATTTATTTTTTTTATTTATTTTTAGTATCAAGATTTATTTTTTTATTTATTTTTAGTATCAAGATTTATTTTTTTTATTTATTTTTAGTATCAAGATTTATTTTTTTTATTTATTTTTAGTATCAAGATTTATTTTTTTTATTTATTTTTAGTATCCAGATTTATTTGTTTTTTATTTTTAGTATCAAGATTTATTTTTTAGTATCAAGATTTATTTTATTTTTTATTTTTAGTATCAAGATTTATTTTTTTATTTATTTTTAGTATCAAGATTTATTTTTTTTATTTATTTTTAGTATCAAGATTTTTTTTTATTGATTTTTGGTATCAAGATTTATTTTTTTATTTATTTTTAGTATCAAGATTTATTTTATTTTTTTATTTTTTTAGTATCAAGATTTTATTTTTTTATTTTTTTTAGTATCAAGATTTATTTTATTTTTTTTTATTTTTTTTAGTATCAAGATTTATTTTATTTTTTTTAGTATCAAGATTTTATTTTTTTTATTTTTTTAGTATCAAGATTTATTTTATTTTTTTATTTTTTTAGTATCCAGATTTATCTTATTTTTTTTAGTATCAAGATTAATGTTATTTTTTTTTAGTATCAAGATTTATTTTATTTTTTTTTTAGTATCAAGATTTAGTTTATTTTTTTTTAGTATCAAGATTTATTTTATTTTTTTATTTTAGTATCAAGATTTGTTTTATTTTTTTATTTTTTTTAGTATCAAGATTTATTTTATTTTTTTATTTTTTTTTAGTATCCAGATTTATTTTATTTTTATTTATTTTTTTGTTTTTGATTCACAACTTTTTAATAAACAATCGAAGGATAATTAAGTCTTTTTTTGTTACATAGGTTTCACCACTTATCAAGGCCCGGAGACCACTCGAGGATAAGGGTTAATGAGTGTACAGTAGTCTATGGAATAAGATCGTAGTAAATGTTACATTTAATAATTCTTAATTCTTTTTTGGTAGGCATTTTAGTTTTTAAATAATAAAACAATTGTTTATCTGTTATCCTCATTTTCATAGTTGTTTCATCACGTTTCGATAAACTCATCCTCTGGTCTTCTTCTGCCGAGTCTTAATTGTATCCACAATAATTACTGCCTTACTGTTGTCTCATCACATGAGGGTAACAGTCCATAAACAAATAAATAAATACACAAATCATTCATCTCAAAGAATTCCAACAATAAAAAATAATTATATATATATATATATATATATATATATATACTAGCGAGGGGTACCCGGCGTTGCCCGGGTGTTTGGAGGTGTGTGTGGAAACTCCAGGGGTGGGGGTTTAAAAAAGAAAAAAAAAAATGTTTTGGTAGGTAAGTATGAGGATCGAATCCGAACCCTTGAGGCAAAGTTGTAAATTAAAGTGTGAAAAAAAAAAAAAAAAAAAAACGTGCGACGTTAACCATTGCCCCACTGCGAGATGCTAACGGAAACGCGTTTGAATTTATTTAATTACTTGGATTTGGCAGGTGCCCGTTTTAATGACTTAATCAAGTCAAGTTTGACTGCAGGATAGTATTTCATTTATGCAGGAATGCTTCCCAAGATGTTATAGGAAAAAGACTAACCCACATGCGGCGAGCGAAAAATGTTGAATATTTATCTTCCCAAAGTCGAGCAAATTAAATAGACAGGCAAGCTTCATTGTTAACTGTGAGATATTAAGATTTATATGTGATATAAAAAGTTTTAAAAAGTTGTTAGGCGACCGACCGCATCTGATAAAAGCCTTTTGTAGACATACAGAAAAAGCGAACACACATACATACATTTTCGCTTTTATATTTGTCGCTAGAAACAACATTAAAATTAAGAACACTAATCTTTCCTGTTTTAATCGGTCAGAAATCTTTCTAGACTGAGGCAATTAATATGCATAATTAAAATCACATCTTAAAAACAAGTTTATTCATATAAAATTTTCTTTTTTGCATCATTTTGTCAATATATTTCTCGTCTTCAGAGAAATCCTTCCAGACTGAGGCTATTTTCATTTTTGTTCCGATCCAAAGGGCTCCATTTTCGGAAGAACAAGGTTTTTCCTACATTAAAAACTGATCTTGGAAGAAATTTTTAAAATGATACGCTTAATTAAAATCAAACTTTCGGCCTCCTCACAAATTGGCAATGGGACAGAAGATCGGTTTTTAATTCATGCCAAGTCCAGCGCCCCAGAGAGATACTCTGAATTGGTACGGAAATTAAAATTACCTCATTTTTAAAGGAAAGATGAAGTGCAGCATCACAAAAAATTTTAATAAACTAATTTTTACATATTTATAGTTATACTAGCATTTCAGCCCGGCGTTGCCCGGGTGTTTGGAGCAAAAAAAAAAAAAAAAAAAAAAGAGTAAATTTTTTTTTAATTTGACCCCTATTATGACCCCTTAAAATTTATAGTTTCGGGCTCAAATCACTTTATTAAATTAGATCCAGGTTCAAGGAACCTATATCTAAAATTTCAAGTGTCTAGACCCAAAATTGTCGAAGGAGTTTGGTAGAGTTCTTAAAGGTCAAATCATTGAAATTTGACCCCTTAACAGCCAAATTTCTGGCTGACACCCGTCACATCGATTTTCCCAAATCTCAGTACCCGGTATTTCAAATTTCGAGTCTATAGACTAAAAATTGACAGAGTTATTGCGTAGGGAAATGTACACAGACAGACAGACAGACAGACACGTTCACTTTTATAGATATATAGATTATTTTTTGGTAGGTATTTTTATTTTTAAATTAAAAAATCAGTAATATTATTTGGTAGTTGAAAAATCAGTAATATTATTTGGTAGGTATTTTTATTTTTGGATTGAAAAAAATTTACATTATTTTTGGTAGATATTTTTATTTTTAAATTAAAAAAATTATTTAGATTATTTTTAGTAGATGTTTTTATTTTTAAATTAAATTATATTTTAAATAAAACAATCAGTAATATTTTTTGTAGGTATTTTTAAATAATTCTTTTTTTTAAATAAAAAAAAAGTCAGTTATATTATTTTTTTAAAGGTATTTTCATTTTTAAATAAAAAAAAAATCAGATTTATTTCAAAACTTATTTAAAATATTAAATATTAATTTTTAACACAAAGGTCATAAAATTGATAAATCAAAATAATTTTTAATTTCCTAGCTGTATTGCCTTTAAAATTATTTACTTCGATAACAATGACTACCTGTATTTTATTTTATCTACTCATTTTCGGCTTAAGCAGCCATTTTTATTAGACACTTGGTAACATTATGGACTTTCATGCAGCTGAAGAAAATTTCTACATTGTTCAGACAACGTCGGTCGCAAATGAGTAGTTAGAGCAAAAAAGATTGTTTCCCAACTTTATTACCTTTAAATTAATTTATGTCAAGAATAGTAAATAAGTTTACAATCGGTTCATGTCATTTTTTGTGTGGATTATTCCATTTGAAAATTAAATATTTCTACATTGTCATAAATATGGGTTCCGAACAATGTCGGCCGCAAACGACCTTCTGGAAGTTGTTTGAATAATACAACTAGCGCATTCATTGCAGCCAGAGGAGATTTTCTACAGCTTCATGTGTGTACTATCAAGAAAAGTGCTTCTACAAAAAAAAGTCTGGAAACTTATTGAATGCACCATGTATATTTCACAAAGGAAAAACATAAAAAAATGCCAAGAATAGTAAACAAGTTTACAATCATTATTTTTTTGTGAATTATTCTAAGTTTGAAAATTAAATTCTCATATTGTCGAAAGTTTGGAAAAGAAGGGAACAAGAATTAAAAGCTTGTTTCTGTCGGATAATTTGTACTATTTGAACGATTCTTTCTCAGCTTGGATAATTTTATGTTTCATACAATGTAACCTGACCTTCTTGAGGTGCATCTTATCAAACATGGATATTAATCAGAATTTCAAACTAACAACCATCTTAATTTTTTTTTTTTTTAAATCAGAATTTTGGTTTCATCAGTTCTAACAGGTGACGTTAAGAAAAAATAAAAATTACATAAGATGATACTTAGATGATACTACCTCATCGTTTTTCGTACTTTTTAGATATTTTCATTACTGCGACATGACAATTCAGTACATACCACTGGTTTCACTTGAAATTTAGTATTTTTAATTTCGCTATCGATTTTGCAAGATTTAAAAAGGTAGATAACTCGATTTCTCCAGCCCCAGAGTCAGAGTTATCTCCCTGGTAAAAAATTCAAATTCATTTTTGGATTCATTGAGCGAACTTAAATAATTGTCCTAGTTTATTTTTCTCTCCGCGAGAGCAAAATTAAACATAAATTCGATTATTAATGTAGAAACCCCAGTTAGGTACTTGATGACGAATGTGGACCCTGCGCAAATGTTTGTTTTCCAATAACTGCTTCCTGACGGCACATGCGCAGAAGGTTTTCAGGGTTTGTATTACTGTACACTGTACACATAGATTCGAAAAAGTTGTCAAAAAACAAATATATAACAAATAAATGTTATTAAAGGCAAGATTAGTTACTTTTCTACCAAACTGGATATATTTTTCGTGTTTTTATTCAATGTAACATGTTTATTCAGCTCGAAAAACATGCAGTGTTTACCGATGTAAAATTCAAATGGCGCCCGGCACTCTCTTTAACATGGTAAGTTTGGGAAAAAGGTGTTATAAATAATAAACTAGACAAAATACTATTTAAAAAAAACACCGAATATATGTCAACTTATGTCACGGTAACATATAATGAGCGAATTTCTAACAGTATGTTGTCTAGTTTATTATTTATAACATCCTTTCCTGAACTTACCGTGTTAAACAGAGTGTCGGGCGCCATTTTGAATTTTCCAATACATCGGTAAACACTGTATGGTTTTGGAGCTGAATAAACATGTTACATTGAATAAAAACCTGAAAAATATATCCAGTTTGGTAGAAAAGTAACTTATCTTGCCTTTGATAACATTTATTTGTTATATATGTTTTTTTTTGACAACTTTTTCGAATCTATGTGTACAGTAATACAAACCCGGTTTTCATTGGGTCATTTATCCATTGAATTACGTCAAGTACAAATTGGAATCAACAGCTAACTTATATCGAAACTAAATTTCTTTCGCTTTTTTCGTGCGCTATTTTATTACTGCATTTCTTTCACTTTTTTTTTTTTTTTTTTTTTTTTTTTTTAATCGAGAGTTTTTTTGTTTCGACTTTTTTTTTGGGGGGGGGGGGTAAATTTCATCCATGCTTTTATTTTGTGCTTGTTTTTATTTTATTTGTATTTCATTTTAAATTTATTTTTATTGTAATTGTTGCAATATTTTGGACCTATAATGGGGTATATATTTAATTGCCGCCCACATCGGCAATATTTGGCACAAGGCCTGGAAAGTGGGATACCCGCAGGCTCCCCTAAAGGAAGGGCACTCCTGCAATTTTAAAAATTGCCTGAGTAACCCCGTCTGCATTCCCCGGTCGGGGCGCCTCAGGCAGCAAGCAATAAACTTGCCCCACCGGAAAGCCCGGTGGCAAGGCCTGGGAGGGTGGACCTCCTAGGTATTACCCAGGCGGTGTACCTCAGTCCAACAGGTGGTGGGCCGGTTCCCGGCCCCTCACCTGTTGGGCTGAGTGTCAAGTGACGAATCCTTGACATGTACTACCCTGTCTCCCTGCAGCCGAAGCCGCTAGGAGACACATCCCATCATAAGAGGCTTATAATGGGGTATGATCCCACACAGTCAGACGATTCTATTTATAAACGATGCTGCTAGGAACCGACGAATTGAATTAATTCACGTTCTGCTACCAACCAATCAGAAACCAGAATTGCTCCATAAATATTAAACCTTTTCTGTAGCAATTACGCCTGTTTTTTCCGTCTCGACACGGTAAGAATATTTTGCTCTGTGGAACTGTCTACTGCAAACCAGTCACCTCTCAGGACTTGTTTAGAACAACGAACCATCGGAAACGTTTCTGAAACTAAACATGGCTTACACTTCTAGAGTAATTCATTTTAAATTTATACCTTCTGCACATGTTCCGTCAGGGAGCAGTTATTGGAGAGCAAATGTTAGCAAACGTTTGCACAGGGTCCACATTCGTCATCAAGTGCCCATAATTATTTTAAAAAAAGGGGAACTGAATTAGGAAAAGATAAAACGTGCCACAATTAAGGATTTCTCCTTCGAGAACAAAAGAGATACACTGCAGTCTGTTACAGTGGCCCCTCTACATACGAGACTAATTCGTTCCCGGATGGAATTTCTCGTGTCCCGAACGAATTTTCCCATAAAAAATAACTAAAAACCAATTAATACGTTCCCGGCTCCCAAAATCATCCAAGTTATCCCTATGCTCCTATAATTTTTTTTTTTTTGTGTATTCATATTGATATTAAAAACCTTTTTTTTCTTTAGGTATTTGCTTCCCCACGAAAGCAAAATGTGTCACAAGGTCGTTTTTAATATGGAGAAAAACCAGCTCTCCCCAAAAAGGGGCACTCTGGCAGTAACCAAAAATAATTGTCTCAGTATAGAGGGTTTCCCTTCCATTGATCAAAGACAAATCAACAAGTGTAGCATCAGAACAGATGCAACACTTTGATCCTGACCTGAAGGCCAACAACCTTTTTATTATTTATTTGTTTTTTATTTACTTGCCTCCCCACGAGGGAAGAGTTAGATACAATGTTGGTTTTTAATGTGGGGGAAAACCAGCTCCCCAGAAAGAGGCACTCTGGTTAGTAACAAAAGTAAAAAATGCGTCAGTCATTAAGGATTTCTCTTCCATTAACCGAGACCAAAATATGACAAAAAATAACATAATAGCTTTCATCTCGTTCCAAAGGCAAAGAAAGAAACCCCTTTTTTCTTTTCATTTAAAAAGAAAATACAACTTTGTTATATATGGATCGTGGAATTACATTTATCTGCAAAAGATCTAGCTAATTTGCATATTCTTTTAAAGATTCCCTTTGATTAATTTCCCTATTAGTTTTTTCAGTTTTCTTATGAGACGATCATCTTTAGTTAACTATTACGTGTAATTATATTCATGCGGATATTCTACATGATTTATACTTGCGTAATATTTGTGTAAAAAGTTTATAGCAAACCCAAACCTCTTTCTATATATGTTTATGTATATGTATATATATTTGTTTAAAAAATTTTGCCTACCAAACTCCTGTTTTTGATCTACAGACATGAAACTTAATATAAAGGGTATTCGAATCCATGCAAAACTTTATATTTGGGTTTTAACCCAGGAAAATCAACGCAAAGGTGAGAAAATTGAAAAATGAAATTTGCCAAGTGACGGTCGAATTACAGCATTATGAATATGCATGTGTAATGTAATAGCTATTGGCTCAGGTTTTAATTTTTAGTCTTGCAGCAAACATGTCTTCAGCTCAGGCATTAACATTCAAGGAAAAAGTAAATCGTAAACTAAACGTTTTGGTTCTCAGTAGTTCCCATTTCACTCCCTATTCACCAAGTACTCCCACCATCACCCACTTACAACGCATACTTTTACTCACAGGGTACTTCCTACGTAGCTGATCTAGTCACTATTACACATTTACCTTCCCTTCTTCTACAATAAAAATACTAACGTCTCCCCATACTTGATCCTCACATTTTGATTGGCTGACATGGATTATTACATTCCCCTTTACTTAACGAATACTATGCCACCTTAATGTCCGCTATTCACAATCCAACAGTTTGCTTTGTTCTTTCCTTTTTTTTTCTGGGATTAAATCATCATATCGGCAGAGAGAGAGATTAAAACAATGTAACGGATTGACCTCATTTCATGAACGCGTCATTGATTGGTTTAAATAGAATAAAATGACCAGAATAAGCATAGAGTCACAAAAGGATAGGAAGTTGGGAGTTTTGGAAAATTTATAATAGTTTAGTAAATAAAGGACAATCAGTAATTCCTCCACTATCCACGAGGTTGCTTGCATGGCAACCAAGAAACTGAAATGTTTGCCCAGCAATTTATCTCCAACTTAGACCCAACAAGCAACTCCCTCCCAAACTTTCCTATGCGGAATGAAGTCACAGTTGAGGATCTCTACGCATCGCAGATTTTCATTAGAACTAGGCATAAATTTTTTTTTTTTTTTTTTACGAACGACTCACCACATATCAAGGCCTAGAAGCCACTCGAGAACAAGGGTTAATGAGTGTATGGTAGTCAATGGAAAAAATGTTGTAATCATTAGTAGTGGAAATTTGGTAAATTGGATTACTTAAGGGAATGGCTCATCAAGAATTTGTTCACATTCGACTTGAAGACGACCATAATCAGCTGGAAAGCAGGAAAACGGAACAGAGTTCCAGAGGTGTGCAGTTCTAAGAAAAAAGCTTTGTTCATGGAATCTACACTTAGGTTTAAATACAAAGAGTGGAGGAAATTATTGATAGTGGTTTCTGATAGTAATTGTCTGTATTTTTGAGGAGTTGTTTTCATTGATTGAGATTGTCGGACTGACTTCCTCATCTTGGTTGTTATTGACACAACGTTTCGGCCGTTTTGCCCTCCGGCCTTCGTCAGGTGAACGGTTTGTTTGGAGTCTCGAACCCAACCCTTTATTATTATTACGGGGGTACCGTGTTCGGACTCCAGCTAGGCTCTGGGACATAGTTGCTGATTCTCTGTTTTCAATGTTACTTTTACACTGCCTTCGTTCAGGATTGAACTCAGCACCTTTGGGTAACTGTAAACTTTGATACAACGTCTAGGACCACTCGGCCATATGTCACTAGGACAATTCTTAGTTGGTTTTTGTTAATGTTAAACGTATGTTATTATTCAAGATTTTCTCTCTCTATCTGAGGTGTCCAAATTGCATTCAGCTCTATGCTTGGTTTGCTCAGTAGGTTGTTATGTCAGAGCATGTGAGCTGTTTCTTTAAGTTTTCTCACTTTCCAGTGGGTCTCTCTGTTTATTATTTTTACTTCATCCCATAGGGGGCGATGATCCCCCCTCTCCATCCAGACATGGTTGGCTATACCCCGATAGCATACTATACACCAGACGTGTTAATAGTATAAGAGAGGAGAATGAAACCCAAAAACCTCCAACGGTCTGCCTACCATACATACGAAGCATCTCCGAAAAGATTCAGAGAATATGTGCCCCCTACAACATCAGGACGGTATTCAAAAGCGAGTCAACACTCAGACGACACCTGGTACGAGTGAAGCCCCGCATGGATGAGAACATGACCAAAAACTGCATATACTCCATCCCATGCAGTTGCAGAAAGGTTTACAAGGGTGAAACATGCCGCCCCCTTAAAGTAAGGGTGGAAGAACACCGAAAAGTGGTAACTAAAGGGGAGACGGAAAAATCGGGTATAGCCAACTATGTCCCAAAGCCTAGCTGGAGTCCGAACACGGTACCCCCGTAATAATAATAAAGGGTTGGGTTCGAGACTCCTAACAAACCGTTCACCTGACGAAGGCCGGAGGGCAAAACGGCCGAAACGTTGTGACAATAACAACCAAGATGAGGAAGTCAGTCCGACAATCTCAATCAATGGTTTCAGATAGCCGCGTGTTTTACGTGGAAGTCAAGGCAGAAGGGGCCATAGATTGGAGCTCAGACGAGCACTTGCCATGAAAATAACGATAAAGCAGAGACAGGCTCACACGTCCCTTCTGTGGGAAATTTGATGAATTAATAATGAAAATGTGGAAGACGTCAAACCTGAACGTTTCACCTACTTATCACGGCTTTATCAAGAAGAAAACTGAAAGGGGGTGCATATCAGGGACATTTATAATTTGAGGAAATTTGGGTCAGTTTTTTTCTGCTTTGTAGAATGGGCAGTAATTATCCATTTTTTTTTTTCGGATTATTAAAGCAACATTCTCGCCCATGTAGATATAAATAATTAACAGAAAGGAAGCCATCTTTCATAAGGTTCATTCTCACAACATTACTGACCAAAGATCTCTTGGGATAATTTGGTTTATGAAATCTTGCCCCATCCTACATAATCTTCTGACCTTGTTACCCCGGTTTATCACTTATTTCGAGGATTACAAAAATCACTGACTATCCATGAAATCAAGTTATTGCGAGCAAAGGTCGTTATTTTTATGAATAAAGACTTTTTTAAAAAGTGACTTAATTTCCCGATGTAATTTTAAATTAACAAAAACTTTTGCATTGACCTGATATATAGTGATAGGATACAGAAATTTGGTTGGTTGTTTTGTTTTACGGCATATCAACCCTTTTTGAGTTATTTAATGCTGAATCCAGTTATTTTGGAAATAGTATTCATGTTGCATCCAGTTATTTTGTAGAAGATTTTTATTCTTTAAACTCTTTGTATTTTCAATCGCTAGTTTGTAGTGTTTGTTTTTTTTTTTTTGTTTTTTTTTTTCGAGTAGCATGCTCTAGTTCGTCAGGCATCACGGGGTAAAGGATTTGGTCAGTTTTGTTTTACGGCATATCGACCCTTTTCGGGTTATTTAATGTTGAATCCAGTTATTTTGGAAATAGTATTCATGTTGCATCCAGTTATTTTGTAGAAGATTTTTATTCTTTAAACTCTTTGTATTTTCAATCGCTAGTTTGTAGTGTTTGTTTTTTTTTTTTGTTTTTTTTTTTACACAGTGATCACCACTTATCAAGGCCCGGAAGCCACTCAGGGTTTGGTTGTTTTATAGTGGATTTTATTGTTTTTGTTTCCCTGTCCTCCAGAACATGAATTTTGCAAGGGGAGAGGGAAAAAGGTTACAGTATTAATGTTTGGTACATTTTAAGTTTGGAAACGAGTCAGGAAGTGGGGGATGGGCAGATAGAAAGAGTAAAATAATAAGAAGGAAAATTATTTAATGCCGAATCTAGTTATTTTGAGGAACACTTTTTAATGGAGTATATTTTTTTTAAAGTCAGATTCTATTTAACCCATAGTTGGGACCCTAACAGGTACTACCACTCTGGGTCAGAATGGACCTGGGAGCAATGGCAATTAAAGGGTGGCTCCACACTCCCCAAGGCCCGCAAGGTGGGGCCTCACCATCGGATATAGTTTTAGGTCATATCCAGGACCGTTCGTCACAGGAAGCCAATATCTTCAGACAACCTGATCTGGTAGCACCAGAGGATACAAAAGATTTGAATTTGCATATAGAGAAGATATGTATCTATAATATATATATATATAATTTTTTAGAGGGAATTAGACCTAGAGTCTAAAGAGCAGAGTTCATTTTAATGTATTAGTAAATGTATTAATTAAATGAAAACAGTGTCCATTGTACTGTAGATATATAATAAGCTCAATAGGTATAGGTAACAGAAATGTGTAAGGAAAAATTCAAGATGGCGCCCGACTCTCTCTTTAACACGGTAAGTTCAGGAAAAGATGTTATAAATGTTGCAGCAATTCAATAATCATTATACACGGTTCTGCACGGAATCCAACAATGGTAAAATATCCTCACACGGCACAAGAAGCAACAGCCACACGATTCCCCGGCCAACTCAATCGTCGCTCCCCCAACGTCTTTTTCATCACCCGCTTTTATCGTCATTCTAGGCCAGCTAAATTTGCATATTGCGAGAATTCGTGTGACTTTGCGAGACATCATACTTTACAAAAGACGGCGGCCGCCATCTTGGTCTTTCTTTTCTATTTTTGGTCGGTAACGCTGAGCTGGTCTCGAGGTAAGTCTTTTCCTCTCATCCGTCTCTCCCACGTACCCACACAACACACAAACACGTGGGCGCTTATCTCCTGGATGCACGTTACAATCCTAGAGCTATTTTAATATTGAATAAAATAATATATTAATATTGAGTAAAATAATATATTAATATTGAGTAAAATAATATATTAATATTGAGTAAAATAATATATTAATATTGAATAAAATAATATATTAATATTGAATAAAATAATATATTAATATTGAATAAAATAATATATTAATATTGAATAAAATAATATATTAATATTGAATAAAATAATATATTAATATTGAATAAAATAATATATTAATATTGAGTAAAATAATATATTAATATTGAGTAAAATAATATATTAATATTGAGTAAAATAATATATTTATATTGAATAAAATAATATATTAATATTGAATAAAATAATATATTAATATTGAGTAAAATAATATATTAATATTGAGTAAAATAATATATTAATATTGAGTAAAATAATATATTAATATTGAATAAAATAATATATTAATATTGAATAAAATAATATATTAATATTGAATAAAATAATATATTAATATTGAATAAAATAATATATTAATATTGAGTAAAATAATATATTAATATTGAATAAAATAATATATTAATATTGAATAAAATAATATATTAATATTGAATAAAATAATATATTAATATTGAATAAAATAATATATTAATATTGAATAAAATAATATATTAATATTGAATAAAATAATATATTAATATTGAATAAAATAATATATTAATATTGAATAAAATAATATATTAATATTGAATAAAATAATATATTAATATTGAATAAAATAATATATTAATATTGAATAAAATAATATATTAATATTGAATAAAATAATATATTAATATTGAATAAAATAATATATTAATATTGAATAAAATAATATATTAATATTGAATAAAATAATATATTAATATTGAATAAAATAATATATTAATATTGAATAAAATAATATATTAATATTGAATAAAATAATATATTAATATTGAGTAAAATAATATATTAATATTGAGTAAAATAATATATTAATATTGAGTAAAATAATATATTAATATTGAGTAAAATAATATATTAATATTGAGTAAAATAATATATTAATATTGAGTAAAATAATATATTAATATTGAGTAAAATAATATATTAATATTGAATAAAATAATATATTAATATTGAGTAAAATAATATATTAATATTGAATAAAATAATATATTAATATTGAATAAAATAATATATTAATATTGAATAAAATAATATATTAATATTGAATAAAATAATATATTAATATTGAATAAAATAATATATTAATATTGAATAAAATAATATATTAATATTGAATAAAATAATATATTAATATTGAATAAAATAATATATTAATATTGAATAAAATAATATATTAATATTGAATAAAATAATATATTAATATTGAATAAAATAATATATTAATATTGAATAAAATAATATATTAATATTGAATAAAATAATATATTAATATTGAATAAAATAATATATTAATATTGAATAAAATAATATATTAATATTGAGTAAAATAATATATTAATATTGAGTAAAATAATATATTAATATTGAGTAAAATAATATATTTATATTGAATAAAATAATATATTAATATTGAATAAAATAATATATTAATATTGAATAAAATAATATATTAATATTGAGTAAAATAATATATTAATATTGAATAAAATAATATATTAATATTGAGTAAAATAATATATTAATATTGAATAAAATAATATATTAATATTGAATAAAATAATATATTAATATTGAATAAAATAATATATTAATATTGAATAAAATAATATATTAATATTGAATAAAATAATATATTAATATTGAATAAAATAATATATTAATATTGAATAAAATAATATATTAATATTGAATAAAATAATATATTAATATTGAATAAAATAATATATTAATATTGAATAAAATAATATATTAATATTGAATAAAATAATATATTAATATTGAATAAAATAATATATTAATATTGAATAAAATAATATATTAATATTGAATAAAATAATATATTAATATTGAATAAAATAATATATTAATATTGAATAAAATAATATATTAATATTGAATAAAATAATATATTAATATTGAATAAAATAATATATTAATATTGAATAAAATAATATATTAATATTGAATAAAATAATATATTAATATTGAATAAAATAATATATTAATATTGAATAAAATAATATATTAATATTGAATAAAATAATATATTAATATTGAATAAAATAATATATTAATATTGAATAAAATAATATATTAATATTGAATAAAATAATATATTAATATTGAATAAAATAATATATTAATATTGAATAAAATAATATATTAATATTGAATAAAATAATATATTAATATTGAATAAAATAATATATTAATATTGAATAAAATAATATATTAATATTGAATAAAATAATATATTAATATTGAATAAAACAATATATTAATATTGAATAAAACAATATATTAATATTGAATACAATAATATATTAATATTGAATACAATAATATATTAATATTGAATACAATAATATATTAATATTGAATAAAAAAATATATTAATATTGAATAAAATAATATATTAATATTGAATAAAATAATATATTAATATTGAATAAAATATATTAATATTGAATAAAATATATTAATATTGAATAAAATATATTAATATGTAATAAAATAATATATTAATATTGAATAAAATAATATATTAATATTGAATAAAATAATATATTAATATTGAATAAAATAATATATTAATATTGAATAAAATAATATATTAATATTGAATAAAATAATATATTAATATTGAATAAAATAATATATTAATATTGAATAAAATAATATATTAATATTGAATAAAATAATATATTAATATTGAATAAAATAATATATTAATATTGAATAAAATAATATATTAATATTGAATAAAATAATATATTAATATTGAATAAAATAATATATTAATATTGAATAAAATAATATATTAATATTGAATAAAATAATATATTAATATTGAATAAAATAATATATTAATATTGAATAAAATAATATATTAATATTGAATAAAATAATATATTAATATTGAATAAAATAATATATTAATATTGAATAAAATAATATATTAATATTGAATAAAATAATATATTAATATTGAATAAAATAATATATTAATATTGAATAAAATAATATATTAATATTGAATAAAATAATATATTAATATTGAATAAAATAATATATTAATATTGAATAAAATAATATATTAATATTGAATAAAATAATATATTAATATTGAATAAAATAATATATTAATATTGAATAAAATAATATATTAATATTGAATAAAATAATATATTAATATTGAATAAAATAATATATTAATATTGAATAAAATAATATATTAATATTGAATAAAATAATATATTAATATTGAATAAAATAATATATTTATATTGAATAAAATAATATATTAATATTGAATAAAATAATATATTAATATTGAATAAAATAATATATTAATATTGAATAAAATAATATATTAATATTGAATAAAATAATATATTAATATTGAATAAAATAATATATTAATATTGAATAAAATAATATATTAATATTGAATAAAATAATATATTAATATTGAATAAAATAATATATTAATATTGAATAAAATAATATATTAATATTGAATAAAATAATATATTAATATTGAATAAAATAATATATTAATATTGAATAAAATAATATATTAATATTGAGTAATAATTGTGAATTAAAAATCAGTTTCAAAAGGAATTTGTTTTTTTCCTTTTGAAGCCGATTTTTAATATATTTTATATAAGGGCAAATGGTTAATAAAACATGTTAAAAAAAACACTTTAAAAAAGAGTTTAAAACATTTAATTTGAAAAAGAAACACTAAATAAATGGATAGTCCTTAATCCACAGAGTTTCGAAGTGTTACATGATAAGGGCTGTCCCCTTTTCATGTAAGTATAAAAATAGAGAGATTTAGTTAAAATGAAAATGAAATAAAATAGATGAAATTCGAACCTCATAATTTAGGTTTAGAAATAGATTACGAGAGAGAATTAGAAAATGGAATGTAAAACAAACCATTGTTTAGCTTAGAGATAAAATAGTTTCAAGAAAAGAATGTGCGTTAACAAGTCTGTTATTAAAAATTCAATTGAGGAATGCAACTATACAAGATAATTTAATAAACATGTTTTTAACATATTGGAAAAATAGGTTATTGGGAATATAGGTTAAAATTCCTTTTGTAAACAAAGGAAAAAGTTTTGGACACGCATGTCCAGAACACGTGAAAGAAGACACATGTTTTAACATGTGTATGACGTCATGGAAAATGGGAAGTTCTAGATATAGTTAGAAACTGAGAAACTGGGGGAGAGTCAGAGAGAGTCTGAGGACGACAGACGACAGTCGAGTTCGGATTCGAACGTCTAAAAGCGAGACGGTCACTTTTGAAAGTTAGAATGTGAAGCTTTGAATTCTTGATGATGAAAACCACGACCGGTCGTGAGAAGAAATAAACCCATCATGTGTTTTTATAAACGTCGTCTTTGTGTTGTGATTCTACCAAAAGGTAAAGTGAAAATTGTTATTATATGCTTATATATCTGTGTTATAAAATGTCTTGACATACACATCTCATATCTACAATGTGAACTCTACATCTCATATCAACACTATCTCCTCACTCAAAGAGCTTCTATTACATCTCTAAGTACGAACATTTTAATATATATGAATCTTCATAACATGAACACGGAACGCAACAATATCTCTCACAACAACATCCCTCTTAATAAACAATCTCTCTTACAACAACGTCTCTCTCTAAGACTCTAAGACTGCACTCTTAATAAGAAAACCTAAATATAACAGAAGAAATACTTTCCTTCTCATCAGAGGGTAGGATTTAGCAAAATGCAGGATTGGATTTTGCATGCAAAAGTATTTATTATAAGCTCTATCTCCTATTTGGTTTTATTGAGCTTTTACATCTGGTTGAGATTACTTTATAAATACTAATTCTTTAATATTTATAATATACTTTAGTTTTGCCATCTTGGATCATTTTGGTAAATTTAATTGTAATTTTTATTTTATTATATTATATTATATATATATATATATCATGAATTTAAATCTGTTATACTTATTTTTAGGATAAAAAACCATTTTGATAGCCTTACAAGAAGATTAAACAAGAGTTAGACTCATATTTCACATCAAATCTAATTTTACAAGTGAGGAATTTTTAAGCTCATTAACAGATGGAATCAAGTTAGAGAGGGCAAAGGTCCTTATTGTTAATTTGAGTTCACAGCTGGAATGGAGAATAAGTCAACATCATTATTGGAAGTACAGGAACGACTATTTATTGGATGTTCAATGATAGATGAGAACTTGTATATATATATTTTTTTTTATTTATCTCTTTTCTAATCGTTTAAACACAAGGTCGGCTGTGTCTTTGATAAAACTGCTCATTCTCCCATAATTTGGTTGGGAAATCTTGACCCATCCTGCATAATCTTATGACCTAGCTCCCTCAGATTTTTACAGCAGGATATTGTATCCTTCTGGCTCATGGTGAGCTCATTACAAAATACAAATGGCTGCGCCAGTGTGTTTCATATTTATAGAAATCAAGGAAGGTTACTCTGGTTGTCTTCCTGTCTGTATATTATCACTTTTTTGAGAATTCTAAAACCATTTAGTTGGCCTTGGGTTATAATATCACAAGATGGGGATTGAACTCGAGTTAATTCATATTTAATATGAAAATCTAAAAAAAATTACAAGCGAGGCATTTTTAAGTCCATTGACAGATGAAATCAAGTTATATAAAGAGCAAAGTGTTACCATTTAAAAACGTTCTCCTACTGTTTATTATTTATTTATTCTTCTACTTATTAAACGTTCCTGCTTAAGTTTTCTTGTTACTATCTTTATGATTGCTTTTACGGGGAACTTTTTCTTATGTACGTTCTTATGTGTGTGTGTGTGTTCTATCCTTACACCGTTCTTTTGCCTTGGAAGGTCTCGACATGTGCAATAACATAATCGTACATACCTACTTGCCTTGTCCAGTGGATATCTTCTTGGATGCTGATCTGCCATCTCGTGGGGAGTGGTCACTGCTGCAGACAGACGCATTAATGAATACAAGATGGATATGAAGCTTCAATTGTTTATATTAAAGACAAGCCTATATCTGGATCCTGGTTGTCTGAGACCCAAGATTTCCCATCTGCATTCTCTGCTGCCCAAGACCAACTTTCAGCCCATGTGCCGTCAACCGGAAGCCTACGACCACAATTCCCGTTTTACCCCTAATTTTCGGTGCACGTCACCCCTAATTTCCGATGCATCTTACCTAGGTCATTAAAGGTGACTGAGTTTGATGGGTGTCAAATCTAACCTTCTCTGACCCTGCTAAATCACTGATGGGAAACCCAAAATGCTTATATAACTTCTATTTCATAAAACTACCTATATAGCATTTAAGCTGGGATTCCCAATACTACAAAAGGTCATTATTTTTATAAATAAAGATTAAAAGAAAAAAAGGCTTTTATTTTTAAGATGAAATTATAAATCAACAAAAAATTTAGCACCGACCTGATATATATAGTGATAGGATATAAAAGATTTAAATTTACATATAGGGCAGATATGTACGTATGTATGTAGTGGCCGATGTTTACACACTGACGTTCAAAATAAAAATGTGTAAACTTGTTTGTATGCACATCATCTGCGCATACACTATCCTGAATAAAAACAATTATATTTTGGACCAATCAGAGAACTTTCTGAATTTATTTGAAATGGTCTTTCTGGGAGCCACTTAATCATCATCATCATCATCATCATGGGCTCCTTACCCGGACCAATGTGACTCTTCCTCTCCAGAGTTTCCTGTCTTCCATCAGCTGCCTCAGATCTTCAGGTTCACAGTTGGCGTCATGTGCTATTTGTTGGATGTACGTGGATCTAGGTCCTCCTCTGCTTACGTGTCTGTGTCATGGAGTCCATAGCAATATATCACTCACCAATTCATGCTTGCTCCTCAGACAATGACCGGCAAATCGTAGGTGTCTTTCTCTGATGGTATTAGATATGGCAGGTAGATTGACATAAAGTTGCTGCTTCGTGGGATGATTTTGCCAAGATATATTTAATACTGTTCATAGCATACGGGTGTATGTGCCGTCTAGTTTTATTTCCAATCTTTTGGTGAGTGTCCAGGTTATAGCACCGTAAACAAGGACAGACTCTACCACTGCCCTGAAGAACTGCCTTTTCAGTTAGTTAGTCCTGAAGTCCATACTGAATGTAGCCCACCCAATTCGGTCCATGCTTTTCAGATGCGAATTCCGATATCTGTCCTGAAGAACTGCACTTAAATCCTTCAATAAACCAGTGGAACTCAGTTTACCCAAGTTAATGGCTTTGCTGGGCACCCTCTGTTGGGTGCTTCCTTCAGCGAAATCTCTTTCCACTCACACCCAATTCATTGACTTATTTTCGTCTGCCAATCTGTATAAGCTTTATCGAAATATGTCCAATCCTTCTCACGGAACTATATTACTAATACGAAATCAAATGAACATTCACTTTCAATGAATTAGAATTTATAAAAATGAGCAGAGAAGTTTTGATTATGATTTTCCTGACAAAATAAGGGAAGGGGAGCTTAAAAGGTGATATTTTAATTTGTTTAGATTTCATATATATTATTATAGAGTTATGATTTCAAATAGGAAAAAAAAAAAAGAAAAAAAATTTGGTTGCCCTCAGCTAGTATCAAAACCAAAAGCAAAACTGCAGCATCCAAACCTGATGAGGTTACCATTGTACCAACAGGACACGATTAGAAAAAAAAAAAAAAAATAAGACGAATGTACAAAATGTATAACGATTTTTTCACTTTTGACCACTTTTTGACCCTTAAAAACTATTTTAACCGGCTAAAGACCCATAAAAGAACGGTCCATAAAAAATCCAATGAGGCTTCTAGCACTACTCTGTGACCGTTTCAGAAGAGATAGAGTTTGAAAATATGGAGACAGACCAACAAACAAATAGCCTTTTATATATTAAATTTTCAATGAATTAGAATTTATAAAAATGAGCAGAGAAGTTTTCATTACGATTTTTCTCACATGTGTAACGTACAGATCTTAATCAATTCAAAACTTTTTCAATGTCTTAACTAATGAATCCCCCTTGATTTTACAAGATTTTTAAAAATATTCATGAACATTATCATTTTGCTTTGTTTACCATTTGACAATGTCTCCCATATCCTCATATCTAATTATAAACACCAAACCCTATCACTATATATATATTCCAGATAAATTACAGATCTTCTCATTATGTGACACTTCTAGATGTTTTTTCGTTTGGAAAAAAGTGGGTGAAACGTTGAGTTTTTATTGTAAATTTAAATCAGTAAATGCATACATATTTTACTTACTTTGGTGGTTTGAGGTCTCTGTGTATGAGCGCTTTAGGTTTCATCCCGTGCAGATAGGCCACGCCTTTTGCACATTGTAAAGTCCAGCTCATCGCATGTGCTGCCGAGTAGCTCGGTTGCGGGCCAGCCCCGTGGAGAACTGGAAAAAGGACAGAAATCCTTGATTCAAAACAAGTAAAAAAGACTGCATTGGTGTGAAACATTTTCATAAACAAAAAGGTCAAAACAAACCGTTCACTCCTAAGTATTCCATACAAATGTGTACTCTGTGCGCTTGTGGCCAAAGAGTAATCAGAAAAAAAAAATTTTTTAATTTTAATTGTGAGACAATTCCAATATTCCACCATTTTTCCAGCAACCTTGGCAACTCCCCTGTGCATGTATTTTTTTTTTTTTTTAAACTTGAATTCACGTCATTATATAAAAACAATTTCATAAAAAACAGTAGGTTCTCTACAGTGCAATGTAGATTACAATGTATTGTGAACTCAGTAACTGTGGAGAGGATTGAAAAATAAGCGATTTTACCGATTTCGATGATAATGAAATGAACATCATTTTATCATTAATACGAGCCGTTAAAAATTAAACAAAGACATAAGAATGATATTAAGAATCGTTTTGGGCATCGGAAAATAGGCAGAAATTTTTCCGATTCCAATACAGATTCCATTACCCCAAGAAGCTCTGCGTTTTTTGATTTTTGATTTCGATTAATCATCCCCATATATATAGTTTTCACAAAACCAAGTCAACAAAGATCGGATTGATAGCAACAAGTGGTGTATTTTCATTGTTCATTACAATCGTTTCGCGACCATTCGGACAATTTCAAACCTTATATCGTTTGAAAATATTCACAAGAACTGCCTCTCTTCAGACGTGGAGAAAAACACTTTTCAATGAACAATATGGAATCCATTTCCCTTTTAAGGAAAACTATGCGATAAAAAAAAAAAAAATTTACCTACATTTCTTCCTTTAGAATTTTTTTTCCCCCGTTTTCCGTTATGGATTTTTTTAAAATCTACCTATTTTTGTATCTATTTTTAAATGTTTCAATCGATTATTCATTTTGCAATTAATTACCTGTGCTCACTTATTTAGGTTATTTTTTTTCTAAGTTAATTATTTAAGATTTTTTTTTTTGTTTTTTATTTATTTTTTTTTTAATCTTCCCAATTCTGTATTGTTTTGATTCTATGTTCGTTTCGTATCCAACGTTTATATTGGCGATTTTCAATTATATCGACATAATTTTCTGTGTAATTCAAAGACCGGTTATGATTGAAATTTATTCTAGAAGGAAAAGAGGGTTATTGTTACTTTTGCCCCCCCCCAACCACCCATTTAGCCCCAAAAGTCCCCAGGAGATGTCAATTCCTGGTGCAGTTGTAAATTTGAGTTCTGCACTATGCAAAAAAAAAGAAATGACTAAGTCCATCATTTGCCTCCACCCCACCAACTCCAAAAGTCCCCAAGGCCTTAACATTTAAATTTGAGTTCATCACATGCAAAACTGCTAAATAGACATACACAGAAAATTTTTGAACAAATATTGTAAAAATAGTCCCAAAAATGGAGTATTTTTTATTAGCCATAAAAGAGCCCCTGAGGTATACCCAAGAGTTATCGCGAAGTATAGACAAACAAAATTATCAGTTACAACTTTTCAGAAAGTTTTATAAAAATCCAAGTGTTTTTTTTTTGGTGGGGGGGTTGTGTTTAACGGCATGTCCATCCTTGTTGGGTTATTTTATACCGAATCGTGGTTTAGTATTTAAATATTTTTCTTTTTATTTATAAACAAGAATATGTGAATAAATATATTTATAGTTAAAATATAGTTTGCATTAAAATTTAATTAGATTCGTAAACGTTTTAGTAAAAAATTAAAAAAAGTAAATGCATGAAATGTATTAAAATGCAAGTAAATTTGCAATAAAAAAAATTTAATATTGTGTTATGTGTGTAAATTTGTGATGATAAATATTTGCTACTTAGGTGTAGTTGCATTTGTGTAAATTTGTGTGACAGTGTAATATTTGTGTAAAAATATTTAAAATAAATTTTTATTACGCGTGTTAAATTTGTATTAGTAAATATTTAGTAAGGTGTAGTTGCGTTTGTGTTTAATTTGTATAAGAAAGTAAAATTATACTTATGTATATTAAAAGTGCAAAGGATTAGTTTAGAAATACTAATTTGTATCGATTTGTATTGTCTTGCTTATTCACATGTATATGAAAATCTATTGGAGGTCATCCTCTATTGTTTCTGCCATTTCCTTGGATATGTGTTCATTTGTTTTCCCCTCATATCTGTTATAGAGAGTGGTGTCATCAGCAAATATACCCATCTCCGAAACAATTTTATCAAGGAGGTCATTTATGAATATCAGGAATAATAGAGGTCCAAGGATAGACCTATGAGGTACTCCCGCATTTATGTCATATTGTTTAGATGTACGACCATCGAGGACAACTTGGATTTTTCTATTAAGAAGGATTTAATTACATTATGAATTCTTCCAGTGATTCTATATGATCTAATTTTCCTTAGAAGACCATCGTGCCATACCCTGTCAAAAGCCTTAGATATATCAAGGGCTACCGCTCTACCTTCCCCTGTTTTGTCCAATGAATGGTATATACGTTCAGAAACTACAGTTAAGATATCTGCTGTTGAACAGGCTTGCCTGAATCCATATTGGTTGTCAGTAAATTAAAAAAGTAAATGCATCAAATGTATCAAAATGCAAGTAAATTTGTAATAAAAAAATTTAATATGTATGTAAATTTGTGATGATAAATATTTGCTACTTAGGTGTAGTTATGTTTGTATAAAAGTGTTATATTTGTGTAAAAATATTTAAAATAAATTTGCATTACATGTGTTAAATTTGTATTAGTAAATATTTACTAAGGTGTAGTTGCGTTTGTGTTAATTTGTATAAGAAAGTAAAATTTTATTTAATTATACTTATGTATATTAAAAGTGAAAAGGATTAGTTTAGAAATACTAATTCGTATCGATTTGTATTGTCTTGCTTATTCACACGTATATGAAAATCTATATTTTTGTATATATACCAATTTCTTTAAGGTAATCGATTCTGTGTTCGACTTTTATGTTTTTGAAAAGTTCTTTCATATTGCTGTCTTTGTAATATTTTCGTCTTATTAGGCAGAAAATCAATGCATTTAATAAGAAGCTGACATGCAATACACATTGGCTGGTCTTCTCCTTTAAGTAAATATGATTGGTTTAGGTATGTGTGACCTATACGCAATCTCGTTAATACAACCTCTTCCTTTCTATTTTCCTGGAATATTGTTCCCAGTTACCAATTGTTGGTTTAATGGCATATAGTTTATTGTTAGTGTAACCATTTCAATAAATTTGCCATTGTTTTTTAATACATTCATTTATATTTTTTTTTAAATCCGTATAGGTGACTTTAAAGTTTTCATCTTGATTTTCATTTAGAGAAGCCTTTGCTGCTGTGGCCATTAATTCGTTTTCTCTGATACCGATGTGGCTAGGTATCCAGCAGAGCACAATTTCTTTTGTTTTTAAAAATTCGCTTATTGTAGCCTTTAGTTTTACAACTTGTGCACTAGGTGTGTCAGAAACTGACCTTACGAATGTCAGTAAATTAAAAAAGTAAATGCATGAAATGGATCAAAATGCAAGTAAATTTGTAATAAAAAAAATTTAATATTGCGTTATGTATGTAAATTTGTGATGATTAGGTGTAGTCATGTTTCTATAAAAGTGTTATATTTGTGTAAAAATATTTAAAATAAATTTGCATTACGTGTGTTAAATTTGTGATGATAAATATTTACTAAGGTGTAGTTGCATTTGTGTTAATTTACTCCTGTGGCCACTAATTCGTTTTCTCTGATACCGATGTGGCTAGGTATCCAGCAGAGCACCATTTCTTTTGTTTTTAAAAATTCGCTTATTCTAGCCTTTAGTTTTACTAACAACGGGTTGTTAGACTTTTGTGTTTTTATTGCTGTTATAGCTGATAGCGAGTCGGAGAAAATTACATATTTTGTGTTGTTATCCCTGGAGATGAAATCAAGTGCTAAAGATTGAGGTTTCTTTCAAGAGATGCTTTTTTTTAAAAATTTTTTTATTATATACAGGGTGGCCAAAAAGTCCCAGGACACTATACACATGGCTTATAAGCTTTGACATCCAAGTCCTTTTTCATATGATCCATCATGGTAGCCCTTGGTATTCCAAGTTCAGCAAAACGTTTTCTGGTGGATTTCTTGGGAGACTGTTGCAGTGATTTTTGAACACCAGCACACGTTTCCTTTCGTGTTTCAGGCCTGCCACTTCTTGCCTGATCCAGAACGCTACCTGTTTCAAAAACTTTCTTCTCCCACAGATACAGATTACTTCTTGATGGCGCGGGCTTTCCAAATCTTTCTGTGAAAGCACTTCAAACATCTTTTCGGCCACCCTGTATACAGCTGCTCTGTCTGTCGCATCTACCTGTTTTGAGCCGTCCGTAAAGATGTATGCATGTTTAGGATAATTGTATTTGATTTGTTCAAATTCTTCTTGATAAACAAGAGGGTGAGTTTTTCCCTTGCAGTGTTTGCTAAGACTTAAGTCAACTTTTGCTACTATAATGTTCCAAGGAGGCATTTTTGGAGTAAATGTTTTGTGAATTTTTTTTATCGGGATCTCTGCTTCTTCAATAAGGGGTTCCATTCGTAGGCCAAATGTTTTAATGGCTTTTTCTTTTTGTTGAAATAAATGTTTATACTTGGGATAAAACGTGCAGTCGTACGCAGGATTGTCGGGATCTGCCTTCAATTTTGTATAATATAACAATGCTAACTTGTTATATCTGAGGTTAGGTGGAGGTTCATTTGCTTCGGCATACAAACTTTCTACTGGAGATGTTCTGAAAGCTCCCAGTGCAAGTCTCAGTCCTGTATAGTAAATGGGATTTAAAATTTCAATATAAGATTTTCTTGCTGCTTGGTATATACAGCTGCCATAGTCAATTTTTGATCGAATTAGGGATCTGTACAGGTTTAACAAGGTCTACCTGTCAGCTCCTCGGTTTGTATGAGCTACAACATGCAGAAGTTGCAGTGCTTTATTACATTTTTTTAACAGTTTATGTGGGAAATAAAATTTAGTTTTTTTATCAAAAACCATTCCTAAAAACTTGTATTCATCAACAAAGGGGATATCTTCTCCCTCGAGTTGTAATTTGGGATCATTATGTAATTTGTGTTGATTGCAAAAATGAATGCATTTGGTTTTATTTTTTGAAAATTTAAAACCATTTTTTTTGCCCATTTATTCATTTTGTTTGTACTAGGTTGTAATTTTCTTTCAATAGTATGGATGTGCTTGGAACGATAGCTTATAGAGCAATCATCCACGTACAATGTTCTATTTATGTCAAGAGTAAGTCCTTTACTATGTTGTTGATTTTTATATTAAATAGGGTTGTTGATAATATACTACCTGTGACACACCTTCTTCCTGTTTATTTATATCGCTTAGAGTAGATCCTATGCGTACCCTGAAGGTTCTGTTCATTAAAAAATTTTGAATAAAGTTGAGAAGTCTACCTTTAAGTCCAAAGTCAAATAGATCTTTCATAATTCCAAATTTTCCAGGTAGTATCATAAGCTTTTTCTAGATCGAAAAAGACAGTTGTGGCGTGTTCCTCTCTTATGAAGGCTTCTCTGACATAGCTAAGTTGACCAAATGGTCAAGACATCCACGATTTTTACGATAACCACACTGTGCATTGGTTATTAGTTTGTTTCTAAATATCAAATTAGGCGATGATTTACCATTCGCTCTAATGTTTTGCACATACAACTTATTAGTGAAATTGGTCGATAATTTCCAGGATCTGAAGAATCTTTTCCTGGTATTGGAATAATCATTGTATGTTTCCAAGGTTCTGGGAACTTCATTTTTATCCAGATGTCATTGTAGATTTTTAGTAAAAGTTCCAATGAAGATTTTGGAAGTATTTTCAAAAAATTATAGTGGATCTCATCTGGTCCTACGGCTGTGTTGTGTGATTTGTTTATAGAATTATTTGTTTATAGAATTTTCCAATTCTCTTATTGAAAAAGGTTTATTATATTCTTCAAAGTTTTTGGAATTGAAGTTTAGCTTGTACTTTTCAATATCAATATTGGTATCGGGTTATTTTTTCTAGAAATCTTTTTTAACCATTTCCCAAACTGTCTGGTTTAGTGGAAACATTGATCTTGCTGACATATTCTTGCCAGCATTCTTTTTTGGCTTTCTTTATTATTCTGCGTGATTTTGCTCTATACAAGTTGTATTCAATTAAGTTGCTCGTTATTGGTTCTTTATTAAATTTTCTTAATGCTGCTTTTCGTAGATTTCTTGATTCTTTGCATTCTTCGTTAAACCATGGTCTATTCTTTTTTCCTGAAGTAGTGTTTTTGGGAATGCACTCTTCTATTAAAATTGTGTAAATGTTTCGATTGTATCGATATTGTTTTCTGTCAATTGTTCTGAGCAGTGATTCTTGAATTTTTCCCAGTTGGCTTTGTTAAGTTTTCATCTTGGTGGATGTTGAAATATTTTTTCATGGCTTTTGAGAATGATTGGGTAGTGATGACTACCACAGGCATCATCGAATACGCTCCAAGAAAAATCCAGATAAGTGGAAGGATCACATATGGTTAAATCAAGTGAACTAAGCGTTCCATTTGTTGGATTGATGTGAGTGGCTTCTTTTTAGTTGAACAAGCATAGATTATTTTTATTAGATTTTCAATTTTCTTTCCCTTCTATCCATTTCCTTGTATCCCCATAAGGTGTTGTGACTATTTAAGTCCCCTAGGAAAATAAAGGGTTTAGGTATTTGCTCTATTAAGTTCTCCAATTCATTTTCATCGATTTGTTCATGTGGAGGTATGTATAAAGAACAAATGCTTATCGGTTTGTGTAAAGTTGCTCTTATGGCAACCATTTGCAAATTTGTTTTTAATTCAATTTGGCTCCAGGGTATGTTATTTTTAATGAATACTGATACACCACCAGAGGCTCTAAGTCCTGTATTATAAATGTAGTTACATTGTCAATAGTGTTTTCTACTCAAATTGTCCGAATTTTTAAGGAAGATTTCTTGGAGACAAATAACCAAAGGATTAAATTTGGTTTGCAACAATAAAATTTCATTGTAATTTGCCTTCAATCTACGGCAATTCCATTGGATTATCTTGTAATTCATGATGACTTTTTTTTTGGTTTGAGGAGTAACTTCAGTTTCCATGTCTTCTAATTCCGTAAATCTATTTGTAGTAGTAGTAGTAGTAGTGGCTTCTGTTTGTGGTAATTTCTTTTTATCATTTTGTTTTTTGGTAGATGTATTTTTTGTTTGTTTTTCAAGTGTGTTTTTTCATAACGGGGAAGACGTATTGGTGACCTGTGTGGTCTTCCTTTTAACTGATTTTGTTTTTCCTTAGTTTCGTCTTTTTCAGCATCTGCACGATGTACTGGTGATTTTTGTGGTCTTTCTTTTGATCAACTTTGTTTTCTTGGACGTTCTGATTTTGGTTGAGAACTTGTTTTATTGGTAACATTAGTTAATGATTTAATGGGATGATTAATTTTTGATATGTTTGGTTTGATTTCATTTCTAAATTTAGGCCAGTCATTTCGTCCCAATTGTAACAATTTGTTTATTAGTATTTCGTATTTGGAGTCTTGGTTAGTGATGTTGGATGATATACAACTTGAGGTGACTTGAGAGTACGTCTTTTCCTTCATGTATCCATCTACTATTTTCCTGGCTTCAAGGAAGGAGATGTTTTTGGTATGTTTTATTGACACTACTTCCTTTTCTTTCTTCCAGATTCTGCTTGCTCTAGCATAAGCAGGATGGTTTTCTCCACAATTTGCACATTTGCAATCAAGATTGCAGTCATTGACAGTGTGGTCTGGATCTTTCTGGCCACATCTGCTGCACACTGCTCGTCCCCTACATGCATCCTCATGGTGCCCAAACTTCTGGCATTTAAAGCACTGAAGTGGGTTTGGTATAAAGGGTTCAACTTTTTCAACGTTGGACCCAATTTTGATTTCTTTTCAGATAGTGGGTCTATCGAACTGCATAATGTAAGTGTTTGTATGTATAGTCTGATTCTCTTTTTTTATTGTAATTCTTTTAACGTTTATTACTCCTTGATTTTTAAGTTCTTTTGTTATCTCTTCAGTAGTGCACATTGATAGGTCTTTCGATTTTACTTTGGATGTATTCAGATTCTTGTGTGGATAAGTTTTGATATTTATGTTGTGGAAAGTTTTCATTCCTAGGAGAAAAGTGGCATGTTTTTCTCTTTCCACTTCCACCAGTAGGGTTTTATTTTTTAAAGTTTTCACATTTTTTGGAGTAATATATGCCGATATAATTTTATGTATAATAAACGGTGATAAGTCAGTTATTTTGGTTTCTTCGGTGGATTCCAATACAATAAATTTTGAGGATGTTTAATATAATTCATTATCTGAACTATCCGAGTCGACGTGTTGGCGCTTGGAATTTTTATTATTGGTCATATATATATATTTTTTAAATTCATTGTTTATGCTCCCCACCCACCTCAGAGTCCAATATTGGGACATGTTAAAGGGGAAACCCATTCGCCTTGTCATGCCAGGGCTACATAAACAGTATACATGTTCCAAATGGGAGCCATGAGCACCCATCATCCTTTAGTTACACAATCCAAGTCATTTGTGGTAACTTCCGGCACTATACAGCCATGTTATGACTTTAATCATTTGGCACATTTGACCCTAGCCACCGTGTAAGTAAAAAGTGTAAGGAAAAATTCAAGATGGCGCCCGACTCTCTCTTTAACACGGTAAGATATCCTCAACATGGCACAAGAAGCAACAGCTACACGATTCCCCAGCCAACTCAATCGTCACTCCCCCACGTCTTTCCCCTCACCCGCTTTTATCGTCGTTCTAGGCCGGCTAAATTTGCATATTCCGAGAATTCGTGTGACTTTGCGAGACATCATACTTTACAAAAGACGGCGGTCGCCATCTTGGTCTTTCTTTTCTATTTTTGGTCGGTAACGCTGAGCTGGTCTCGAGGTAAGTCTTTTTCCCCCCATCCGTCTCTCCCACGTACCCACACAACACGCAAACACGCGGGCGCTTATCTCCTGGATGCACGTTACACACCGCCTTCTAACACATGGAAAAGAGGGAAAAAATGTATATAGTTTATAGTGCTACAGGGTAGAACTGTATTTGTTACAGTTTAGAGGAAATTGATAGAAAAGTAGATGTGTTAGGGCTTGACGTAACTAGCCGATCGATCGGATCGGGCCCCTCCGACCGCCCATCTAGCCTTGTATGAGGCCAAAGTGGAGTGTTGCAACTGATATCTTTAATTTCCCTAGATATCAGTTGTTCAGCCACCAGGATCTTTTTCAGAGTCATTATGGGTTGCCACCCACGGCCAACAGGTGGCCCCTTTGAGAGGCTTTTACTCTCTGCCGGGGGACAGTTGGTGTATTCTAATGCCAACACCGACGCGGTTGGGAAGTAGGGAAGGAAAGAAAAAAAGGAAGGGGAAGAGGGCTGTTGTTTTTGTTTTTGCAGAACATAAGTTTTACAAAACAGAATAGAAAACAAAAACAGAAATTTAATATAGGTGCATTTCGTCTCGGGAAGCCAATAGACAGCCTGATCTGGTAACATCAAAAAAATCCAAGACATCAATTTTTTTTTTTTTTAATAAGCACAAAAGTGTCAATTTTAGCCATTTTAACCGGAAAGGAAACCAGAGTTTTCCCGGAAAATCTGTTCAGTTACTTTTTACTCATATCATGTTTAATGTTTGCGCAAAATTTTAAAAAAAAATCCCCAGGCGTAGTTATTGAGAAAAGTGTGGACAGACAAACAGACAAGGGTGAATTACAGGTCCGTCTTTCTTTTGTCAGGCGACCAAAAAAATATCCGAACATACGAGGCACCACAAAAATAGTCATAACTTCCTTAATTTTAGATTTTAAAAATTAAAAAAGATTCCTTATTATATCAATCTATGTCATTGAGATATTTTAAGCAATTAAAAAATTTTTTATGAGTATTGTAATTGTTAAAGGAAAGAAGCTCAGTCTTAGTAGCATTAAATATCCATTTACGGCGCCATTCTACTACAGAGTTTGCAATGTGTACAAATTCTTTGGTGGCATTTCTGATACGTTCTCTGCTGGCTTCTCAATCAGCATTTTTGAAGCAAAACATTACGAGATCATTTACCAATTTAGAAGTCGTGTTTCTACTCACCGTTATAAAGTGATCCTCCTTCTGCATATTCCATAACGAGACACACCTAGAAAACAAAAAAGGTTAATTAATAAAGATTATCCAGTTGTATCTAAAATAACCAGCAGGGTCACTCAGCATTGCCAAGGACATGGACAAAAATTTGAAAAGTTAAAAAAAAAACAATTAAATATTACTCTTCATTTTCCAATGCAGTTCAAGCCAGATCCGTCATAACTACCTATGTGGCCAACTCAAAATCCATCTCGACATTCCACACAATGTGATACTATCGACATCCCTGTACCTGGGATTTGGTTTTAAGACGCATTTGTGCCATTCTCAAAATGTTATAACGATCTGGGAGTAATAATATCTAGCAATCTTGGGTTTGACGACCACTTGTCATTATCACCACCATAGCTCTTGAGCCCCTGGGGTGGGGCATAGGCCATCTACAACTTTTGTAGATGCTTTTGTAGATGCTTTTGTAGCGAGGAGTTCTTTTTTTCGGGGCGAGGATATTGGCCCCACACCCAACCTTCTCAGAAGGTACATACAGCACCTAACCTTCCTTGGAAATGCAGACAAGGGGAGTAAATTATAGTGCCAGTATTCTCCTCAGATCATTGACAAATCGGGTGCTACCCACAGTGAGTGCGTGTGAATGCTTTGCACTCATAGACACAGGGTGCACGCAGACTCTCGTGCGCAAAGCATGCTGTGACGCTTGAGACAAGAAGAGGATTCCAGTACTGACAGTCAACGGGGGCACTCTAGCCTCTTGTGGAGTTAGTGTCATTCGTACACATGTTGGTGATGGGCCTACAATAATCATACAAGTCCTGGTTGTGAACGGGTACCTCCTTGGTTATGACCTGCAGTTAGGAATGGATGTTATCAAAGAAGTGGGTTGTGTTCGTATTGATGGTGAGGGTAGGGCACATTTATCTTACGCCGGCCTTTCTCTGGGTGCATCCATGAAACTGAAACAGCCTGACTTTCATGTGGAATTCGACCAGCGTACGAGGTCCTGGACAGTTTCCTAGGAATGGTAGGACGAGCAGCCACCCGGGAAGTCGTACAATAAGGTTCCAGAATATAAAATTCCCCCTGGAGCTGGTGGAGAATACAATAAGGAACTTCAGACTTGGATAAAAAATGGATGGCTAGTTCAGAGAAGGAATGGGCCCCCCTAAGTGTCTGACCCCGTTAATGGTGGTTATCCAGCATAATAAACAGAAGTTGAGGCCGGTACTCGACTATCGAGAACTAAACGAGCACGTAACTCCTTTTACAGCCCGCGCAGATGCATGTACTGAGAAGTTGAGGGAATGGCGGCAAGCAGGATCTAATGTATCTGTGCTGGATCTTCGTAAAGCATACCTTCAAGTGCATGTACATCAGTCACTATGGCCCTATCAAACGGTGCTCATCAAGGGAGAAAGGTATTGCTTAACCCACATGGGATTTGGACTTAATGTGGCGCCATCAATTATGCAAAGGATTGTTGACGCTATATTGACTAAGGATGAGCGCATTCAGCGGGCAACATCTGCATATATTGACGATGTGTATGTGGATGAAGAAATTGTGTCTGAAACGCACGTAAAAGAACATCTTCACAACTTTGGCCTTCTCAGCAAGGAACCAGAAAGGCTACAGGACGGTGCAAGAGTGCTCGGTTTGCAGGTCTGGGAAGAAGATAATGTCCTGTGTTGGAAACAAGGCAATGAAATCCCTGGTATGCTCTGTGTTTTTAGACGATGGAATATATCTTCATTGTGCGGAAAGTTGGTTGGACACCTTCCTGTGGGTGGCTGGCTTCGTATTGCAGTGGCATTCATCAAACAGAGAGCCTCTGACGTCACCACCGGATGGGATGATAAAATTTATGATGCCTCTCTCAATACAATGGCCAGAGAGGTCCTCAACAGAGTGCACAAAGATCCAGCATGGGGCAGATGATATGTTGACAGCTAGGACCGTAGTATGTGGGTTGACGCAAGCTCTCTTGCCATTGGCGTGTCTTTAGTCCACGATGGAGCCGTAGTCGAAGACGCTTGCTGGTTATGCCCAGAAAAGGACCCCCAACACATAAACCTGGCAGAACTCTATGCAGTGATCAAGAGAATGAACTTGGCAATCCTTTGGAAGACAACCGCACTGCGACTATTCACAGAATCTGCTTGCGTCTATAAGTGGATTTCAGACACTCTTACCGGACGGGCTAGAGTACGAACCAAAGCAACGAGCGAGATGCTCATCCATCGGCGGCTCGACAGGATCATGAGCCTGGTGAACGAATAGGCACTATCAATGGAGGTGTTCCTGGTCAGATCCAGCATAAACAAGGCAGATTGTTTGACAAGGGTACCTCAAAGATGGCTTGATGCCATAAAAAGAACTGCTGAACCTACGCAACCTCTCTGTGCCACATCTATGACCCCTGGTCAATCTAATCGGATTAAGGAAATCCACCAACAAAGTAGGCATCCTGGAGTCAAGCGGACTCTATATTTTGCTAAGTTGGTTGAACCAGGAGTGCAAAGGCAGATGTCATGGAAGTGGTCAAAAACTGCATGGAATGCCAGTCCATTGACCCGGCACCCATTCGCTCGGAAAAGGGGAAGTTGGAAGTTAGGAGCCACTGGAGCCAGCTAGCGATAGACATTACTCATCACAATGGCGATGATTTCCTGACTCTCATTGATTGCGGTCCATCAAGGTTTGCCATGGCGTATGCTGCATTGACAAGATACAGTCACTATTGTCTGTCAACTAAACAATATTTTCTTTGAACGTGGACCTCCAACAGAGATATTACTTTATAATGGTGCTGCATTTACTAGCGAACATTTTAGAAAGTTTACTGACAGCTTGGGCGTACATTTGAGATTTCAATGCACCCATGTACCTAGTGGAAATGGGATCATTGAACGGAATCATCGAACTGTCAAAACAATCGCGGCTAGATCAGGCTGCACAGTGTTTGAGGCAGTTTATTTGTACAATGTAACTCCGAAGGATGATGTTTCGTCCTCTACAGCGCCGGCTGATACATTGCATAGGTATCACGTCAGGGTGAAGGGCATAGAGACAAACCCGCTGCCTGAACTGGAAGTAGGCGGAGAGAGAGCGAGGAAAGGATATGTCGTGTGGATCAAGAACCCGCGAGGCAAGTGCACGACAAGGATGGAGTCGGGCGAGTCACTGAAATAATCAGCCCACAAGTGGTGTGGGTCGACGGCGTGCCCCGTCATATTAAAGACATACGGTTAGTAATGCAACCATCACTAGACGACACAAGCGAATCAGAGTCAGAATCTAGCGAGGCATCACTCTGGATTGCAGCACCACCATCAGACAGTGACTCGGAGATTAGTAACCTCCCAGAAGACACAGAGATGCTCAACTCTCTGACCGCAGATGAAAGCACTAGTGAAGATGAGACGTGTATCATTCCCCCATCAGAGAAGACGAAGACAATCACCACCTCCTTGCCATCTGTGATCATGAGATCAGAGGGGGAGTGTGGGGAAAATGGCTTACCGTACAAACGTCCTTGTGTCTGTCTATCCTGTGAGTCGCGCGCATCAAGAAAGAAACAGTCCATCATGGCGGTCGTGACGTTTTGTAGTGAATGAAGTCTCGCGAGATCACATGCGGGTGCCTTATAAAAACAGGTCACTTGTCGGTGGGAGGGATCGAGAAACCATTTGACGTTTGAGAAGCGGCAAAATCAGTTGAGAGAATTTGTGTGAGCAGTGATTTTTGCTTGTTGATCGACTTCAGTAAGGTCACTAGCTTTGAATGCTAATTTTGTTTTTGGTTTCGATTATAGATGATGGCACCCAAATACATTTTTTTTTTTACTTTTGAAATCACGACTAATAATATATACAAAATCTGGACAAATTTAAATATCATAGTTAAGCGTATTTTACGCACGGGAAAAGTCGGGCACCCCCCCCCACCACCACCACCGCTAATCTAAAATATTTTGTGTTTAATTCTATTTTTTTTTGTGCATATTTTTTTTCAGTCATGTAATCCACCACACCCTCCAACAACTAAACCACAACAACTAAACCAAACTCCATGAATAAATATTTGAGAATATAAAGAACTTAAAGCTTAGAATTTTTTTTCCAAAATTACTGGATTCAGCATTAAATAACCCAAAATAGGTTGATATGCCGTAAAACAAAAAAAAAAACAAAGAACAGATTAGGCACAAAGGCCATGAAGTGTGAGAGGGATGGGAAGGTTGTTGGTCATCCATAGTCCAATTTAATAAAATTGACTATTCTACTTTGAGTTATAAGCATTACAGTCAGTTCTTTGGCAGAGTAAATTACAATGGGTGTGATAAAAATGTGGGGTTTTTTTTTAATTATTAATTCAAAAAAATTATTGGTTAATTCCTATTTTAGTCACCTATATTATTTTGACTGTAATTGAAACAAGTTAATACGTTTGAATGACAATTTGCTAATCTAAAGTAAAAAAAATAAAAATAAGGCTTTTTTATACATCTATTTCCAACTATGTTTAAAATGTACACGGATTCAAAAAAGTTAGGGCTGTGCATATTACAACTAAAACAAATTCACTTATTTTACAAAAAAAAAAAAAAAAAGACCTACTCGTCACGGCATGAAAATGTTATATTGCAAAAATCACAAAAGTTTAATCAAGTAGGTTTTATTTTATTTAAGAAAATCAAATTTTACGATTTTTAGCAATTAAGTATTTTTAGCAGCCACTGATGAGCCCTTGCTTCTGGAGAGATTGTTAAGGGGGAGATAACTAGGAATTAATTTCGAATTTAATCAAATATGGCAACTGGTTCCTCTCGCATTGAACACGTTATAAAATTTATTTTCTTAAAAATAATTAAAAAACTGCTGATCAAATTACATGGGTTTTGGAATATGCCATCTTTGTTCTGTAACATTTGCGTTTTCTTTACTTAAAATGAAAATTTTAAATGCAATTCCAAATAAGCACAGATTTTTTTTTTTTTAATGTTTAGTTTCAGATAATGCACCAATGTTTAATTTTTAAAATCTAAATTGGTGTCTGAAAGGGAGACAACTTTTAAATTTGTGACAAAGGGGAGATAACTTTTATATGAAAAAAAAGTTCGTTTTAGAAATGAGGAAAGATTTTCCAAGATATTATTTGCAGTTAAAGATTATAAGTGATTTCCCTGTCCCTTCATACAATATATACTATATATACTAGCAGGAAGACCCGAAGCTGTTCGGGATTGAATGGGGATCAACAAATGTTCCACAATCTATAATCATTGAATGTTGGAGTTATAGAGAAAAAAAAAAAAAAGAACGATTTTCAGATTGCCAAGTTCACCGGCGCCAGTTTCGACGTTATCGCAAGTAAGCCTTCTTCAGCTGACACCAGGTTGCAAAGTACTCCATAGCGATGTTGAGCTAACAAAAAAAATTGTTTTCAATTGAAGAAAATGTTGGCCTTTTATATTGTCAAACCTGACCGTGTCTCAATTTGCATAAGACATTTTTGTCTCGTGTCAGTCAGGTTTTAAGTTTTAGACTCTTTCTTTTCTTAAGCGAATGACACCACTACAATTTTCCCTACACACTCCAATACTTTTAGTGTCATAAAAATCGGTGAAATCGCCCATTTTTCAATCATATCGATTGATTGCCGAGTCTAGTTATGGACCCCCAACTCCGCAATATAACATGGAAAAAGCTTCACATGCCTCTCCACAATACATCATCTACATTGCACTGTAGAGAATTCATTGTACAAAATTTTCTGTAAATAATAGTTTCACTTAAAGTTTAAAATTTAAAAACGTCAAGTATCATGATTCAGTTGTGTTCTAAACAGAAACGTTCATTTCAAACGTGCCCGTCTTATCCAAAAACCAACTGTTGATTTTATGAAATTATTTTTACATAAGCACTTTGATTAAAGTTAAACATATAAAAGTCAAGTATCAGGGTTTAACTGTGCTCTAAAAGGAGACATTCATTTCGAACGTGCCTCACCTTATTAAAGAATCTACTATTGATATTATAGGCTGGGCCTTCCTGCTTATGCGATAAAACTTCTCAAATGTGCTTGTGGTGTTGGATTGTATGAAAGTTAACTTTGGTCTAAATCGGACTTTCTTCTTTAATCGGATATCAATAATTATCAGAAACATTCCAATTAAAACCTATCGATACATCAAGTAACTTTGTGCGAAATTTAAAAATAAAAATATGGCTCCGTTATTCCAGAGTCGATAGGAAACGAACTTGTACAATATTCCTTTTATATAATAGTAGAGATAACAGATGTACGGCACAATCATGTTGATATACTGGAAGTTAAGCAATATTGAGCCTGGCCAGTACCAGATGGGTGACCATTTGGGAAGGCTAAAAATGTTTGAAATGGAATAAACGTTTCAGCAAAACCTACGAAAATATAAACACATTCACAGCCAACTCCCACAACAGAACTTTTCTGCTTAAATGTATACAAGAAAGAAAAAAAATCATACCAAAAAGTACATTTAAATATTTGAAATATTCACGGCATATTTTCCTGGATTACATTAAAAGATATTTATATCTATTTTCTTCAGCATATCTTTTGAAACCTATATATATATATATATATATATATGTATAAGGAATGAAAAAATGTACCAGCGGTGGTTGACGTTATGTTTAAAGAAAAAATAGAAAAAACCGAATGAAATTATTAAAAAATCAACGTTTCGTCCTTGTCTCAGAGGATATCTTCAGGATAATTGAAATAAAAATGTGATAAAAGAAAAAGTCATAGATCGTGCGAAAAAAGACAGTTTTTTAAAAACCCAACCCATGTCGGGAAAGACGCACACATATTTGTCCTTTCCCGACATGGGTTGGATTTTAAAAAACTGTCTTTTTTCGCACGATCTATGACTTTTTCTTTTATCACATTTTTATTTCAATTATCCTGAAGATGTCCTCTGAGACAAGGACGAAACGTTGATTTTTTAATAATTTCATTCGGTTTTTTCTATTTTTTCTTTAAACATATATATATATATATATCCATCTGGCATCAATTGAAATGGATGGCTCTCGTCTTGGGGAGACTCCATGTTTTGACGAGCTTCTGGGTTTGACCTTTACTCCTGATCTGAAATGGAACACGTACATCAAATCTGTTGCCAGGAACGCTGGGAAAATGGTGGGATCCTTCTACCGCTCCAGAAGATATCTCACTACTGATGCAATTCTCTATCTGTCTAAAAGCCAAGTACGTCCAAGGATGGAGTACTGCTGCCACATCTGGGCAGGAGCTGCTAAAAACAGCCTATCCTGCCTTCACAGAGTATAAAATAGACTTCGTGGCTTAGTGGGGGATGCCCTTTTCTCTTCCCTGCAACCTCTCTCCCACAGAAGAGACTTTGCAAGCCTGTCTTTGTTTTATCATTATTTCCATGGTAGGTGCTCGTCTGAGCTCCAATCCCTCGTCCCCCCTCACCAATCTTTCACGAGAAACACCCATCTGACTGAAACTACTGTCAATAATTTTCCCCACTCTTTATCTGTGCCTGAATCCAAACATAGATTCCATGAGCAAAGCTTCTTTCTTAGAACTGCACGCCAGTGGAACTCTCTGCCGCTTGCCTGTTTCCCACCTGACTACAACTTGGACGTTTTCAAGTCCAACATAAACTCCTGACAAACCGTCCCCTTAAGTAAGACACTATCAAAACCCCCAATACTAATGATTACTACAATACTATCTCATTGATTACTGTACACGCAATAACCCTTATCCCTAAGTGGCCTTCGGGCCTTGATAAGTGGTGACCCAATGTAAAAGAAAAAAAAAATTATTAGCACTTTCTTGTATAGACTATTTCAATTTGTATTCATTCTTAATTCCTTTATCCAATTTGCTAATGACATTTTCTTATTTACCGCCAATACCTTAAAATATGTTATATGGTTGTTTAATCCACCTTTAAATCGACATTCTATGGCCCCAATGTATGTTCAGATGCAAAGTCATTCCTCTTCAATGTTTGGATTCGTAAGTAACCACCTTCATTAATCTCTTTGTTTTTACACTGCTAAAACTTATAGTTTTCACTAAGTTAGTCGTTATAGAAAAAGATAACTTAACATTATTTTGGTTAAGGATTTTTCCCAGATTAGTTCCTTTTGGAAAATGTTTGTCAATTTGAAAAAAAAATCCTTCAGCAACTTATTTTTATGTGTGCACTATAAGGTGGATTAAACCAAATGCAATTTCTATCTCTATTTTTCTTTATATTTCAGATATTATTTTGTGAGATTCTTATCTTCTCCAAAATTATTTTTAAAAATTAGATTTACTTATTGCTATAGGATATAATATGTTTTGTAACCTTCTCCTCAATTTATTATTAATACCCTTTATTTCACCTCTATATCCTGATCTAGCTAATGCTTCAGTATAATATTCTTTCTTGCTTTTATATGCATGTTCATTAGGAGATAATCCGGATATCCTTTTTGATATGCTAGGCTAATAGAAAGATCAAAGACTTTATTTTTGTTTTTTAAAAATTCTAATTTCAAAAATTTTTCTAATCATGGTCATGAGTCAGTTCACCCGAACACTGGCTGATCAGGCACAACGATTCAAAGCTGCTTCAGTTATGAGTGCAAGCCATTCAGGTTTTCAACAACAGACCTCACCAAGTGAGGGCCTAGAATCAGTTCAGCATCCTGCTTCACAGTCCTGAAACATTTGTTAAAGTCTAGTTGTTGTGTTGGGGAGTATGGAGTCACCCTTTAATTGCCATTGCTCCCAGGTCCACTCTGACCCAGAGTAGTAGTACTTATTAGGGTCCCAACTACGGGTTTAATAGAAACTGACTTGGAAAAAAAAATTTATATATTCTATCAAAAAATTTTTCTTCAAAATCACTGGATTCGCCATTAAATAACCTGAAAAGGGGTTGATATGCCGTAAAACAAAAACAACCAACCAACCACAGATGAAGACACCTGGGTGTTGCTGAAGGGCATAGCCAAACCAACAAAGGCATCTGCCAAGGAGAGATTTTTGGAGTGGATCTTGCAAACCATACCATTGGGAATAAACGGTTACTAGTGGATATAGAGGATTCAGCATAGGAAGTAATAGTTGAATATGTCAAGTTTGTGCAAATCACTTACTTGCATAGGTCAAGTATCGCAGCCATAATAGAGAATGCTGTCAAACATTTTTCAAGCACTATTGAAGCAAGTTTATGAAATGCAAAAATTCTCAGTGGTAGTTTAACTATTGAACTTCATAATTTTCCAGTTTAAAGACGATCATAGTATCATTACCTTTAAACTAAAATTAACAATAAATATTTGTTTGATCATCTACATCATAATTCAGGTCATAAAGGGTTGATATAAAAATTTGAAGAATTTAAGATTTAACGGTTGAAAAAACCAGACGAGTGCAAAATTGATTTTAATAAACATTTCTACAGGTCGGAACAATAAAATTGTCTCCATAAAAAAAGACGACATGATTCCATTTCCATTTGATAAAATCTGGTTATCTTTTTTTGTTGCCGATCATCAACTGGTTGGCCAGTTGTGTACAAATCCCAACAGCGATAGGAGGCTTCTATCGTGTCTGAAAGTGACACAATGTTCAACGAGTGAAACTGGAGATGCTCTCTACCGATCCAAGTTATGACAACCGGACTATTGCCAGCACCCTCAAAATGTATTACTGGATTACCACAAATAACAGGGACGTGCCGGAGGTGATGAAAACAAAGTTTCCGGCCATGGTTATGGTCTTTGGTGTGGTTTCGTCATGCCACCTCACATCTTTGAAGTCGGCTTGAAAGTCAACACGAAAGTGTACTTGGATGTGCTGAAGAGTGTGGTGATCCCTTGGTGCAACAGGTGGCCGCTGGCAGACTCTGGGTGTGGCAGCAGGACTCTGCGCCGACCTACAAGTCTAAAGAGACCCAGGCTTGTCTTCAGAAGGAGTACTATGATTTTATACCCTTCTCTCACTGCCCCTCTCCTCTCCCGACCCGCAAGACTACTTCGTTTGATCATACATCGAGAACATCACCAACATGACCTCTCACAACACCAAAGCCAGCCTGATCACGGCAATATGCCAAGAATTCACCAAACTTCTGCTGATGCTTGTGGAAAAGGCATGCCTCTTTTTTGGACCAGTATCAAGGCAGTGATTGAGACTGAAGGCAGCTACATTGAATAGATGTCAGCTCTCCTGCATAAACTAGTTACCTGAATTGATTTTTTTAATAAAAGTTTTAAAACAAAGTTTTTAATGTTTTTTTTCCTTAGGTTGACCACTTTCTCGTTCCATCCTGAACAATTGATTAAAATAAATTGGAAATTTTAAAAATACCGTCACAACTTACCGGATGTTCTGTGCACGCTCCATAAAGTCGGACAATATTTGCATGTGAAACTCTGGACAATTGTTTCAGTTCAGTAATGAAGGCTTTCTTTTCAGTTTCAGTCTCAATCAACTTTACAGCAACGCTATGCCCATGGTACATAGCACGGCGGACAACTCCAAAGGCACCTTTTCCGACAATCTGGAAGGGGAAAGAAAATTACATAAAAAATTTGCTTTGTCATCATCAAAATTGTATTTTGTTTTTCTTTGGCAGTGTCCAAGAAAAATAGTAAAAAAAAAAATGTGCTTCTAACTTTTGAAATGAGGATTTATAATTTGGATTCTTTGGACTACCGTTCTCATCTTGAGTGTTATTTTCACAACATTTCAGCCAATGTATCTTCCAACCTTCTACAAGTCTATCTTGTCTAACTAGGGAATCCTTTTGTCGAATTCAGGAATCTATAATATAAATCTCGGCACATTCTTTTTCTCCTTTGCGGTACAGGTTCGAACCTGCCTGCCTATTACCACTTTTTTTTTTTTTTCTCAACACACATTTCCAAACACCTGGGCAACACCGGGTCCCCAGGCTAGTCTACACTATATTTCGAATGGAACGCTTTATTTCCTTCACGAGAATAGCATGCTCTTGTTCTGTCAACTATGACCAGGTAGAAGTTTTAAGAAATTCAGAATTGCATTTTTCATATCATCCGCACTGATGAGTGAACCTTCAAACTCTAGAAGAGGGTCACAACTAAATTTGACCTAGTACTTTATCCATTATGCCATGATTCTCGATTTGTGAAAGTATAAGTTATTTCCTTTCTAAAATGGGCTCACTGGTGCTTTAGAAGTGAAATTATATGCTTTTTTGTGCCATCCGGTGGTTTTGAGATGAACTTCGGAGCAAAATACCAATTTTTTCATTTTAACCAAAAATTGAAATTTAAAAATTTTTTCTTATGAATCATTATTTGCACAAAATAGTATTGCTAAAATGTTTCAACCAATGTATTTTCCAACCTTCTACAGGTGTATCTTGTCGAACTAGGGAATCCTTTTACCAAATTCGGGAATCTATAATATAAATCTCACCTGTCTGTATAAATGTATGTATGTTTGCATATCTGCCTAAAACTTTCAACAGATTTTCACAAGATCGGTAGCATTTTTAAGCTCGACCCTTTGGACGACTAATATCAAAAAAATTGGCTAAAATCATTAATTCGTTCATCCTCAACTGGGCACTTTTTTTTTTTTTTTTTTTTTTTTTTTTTACAGGGAGGGGGGGCGCTTTTTTCACCAACATTTTCGAAAGTCATCCCCTCTTTTCTATTGACTGGCCTTAATTTAAAACTACGTTATTTCCAGTTTGGCGATGGATGCAACAGCAAAGAAATCACTTTTTTTTTTTCAGATTCTTTTTCTCCTTTGCGGTACGTGTTCGAGCCTGCCTGCTACCACTTTTTTTTTTTTTTTTTTTTTTTTTTTTTTCAATACACCTCCAGGCACCCAGGCTGGTCTATAATATAAATTTCACCTGTCTGTTTAAATGTATGTATGTATGTTTGTATGTCTGCCTAAAACTTTTGACAGAGGCGACGGATTTTCACAAGATCAGTATCGTTTTGAAGCTTGACCCTCTGGACGACAAATATAAAAAAATTGGCCAAAAACATTAATTCCTTCACCCTCAACTGGGCACTTTTCTACAGAGAGGGGTCGCTTTTTTCACTGATATTTTCGAAAGTCATCCCCTCTTTTCGATTGACTAGCTTTAATTTAAACATTCGCCACTTCTGGTTTGGCGATGGACGCAACAGCAAAGACGTCACTTTTTTTTTTATTTTCACGTTCTTTTCTTCCATCACTGTACGGATTTGAGCCTGCTTGCCTAGTACAGCTTTTTTTTTTTTTTTTTTTTTTTTTTTTTTTTTTTTTTTTTTTTTTTTGCTCAACACACACCTCCAAACACCCGGGCAACGCCGGGCACCCAGGCTAGTCTATAATATAAATCTCCCCTGTCTGTTTAAATGTACGTATGTAAGTTTTTATACTTGAGTAGCACACTAAGCATGTCCGGTGCCCTGGATGATGAGGTATCGTTACGCATCAGCAGGGCAAGTGATGCCTTTGGAAAGTTGGACAGGCGTTTGCGGAGCTGTCATGGGATCTCACTGCCAATAAAGATTCAAGATTTATGCCGCATGCGTTCTCTCTGCTCTTCTCTATGCCTGTGAAACTTGGACAACATACACGAAGCATTTGAGACGTCTCGAGCAGTTTCACCAGATGTGCCTACAGCAAATCTTAGGTGTGTGGTGGCAAATGTATGTCAGTGATGTGGAGGTGCTTGAACGGACCCAATGTCTAAGCATTGAAGCTCACATTATCAAACAGACAGATGGAGTGGACATGTGGTGAGGATGTTAGACAGTCAACTTCCCAAGCAACTCCTTTATGGCGAGCTCGCCGAGGGAAGACGTCTGGCTCAAAAGCCTAAAATGAGTTTGAGGTCCACCTTAAAAAAAATGTGAGATAGACGAAAGCAGAATGGTCCGCACAAAACGGAAGTAAATCCGTTGCAAAAAAATCACAGACTGAACTTAAAAAAAAATAATAAAAATAAAACATAAAATAAAATAAGAAACTATTTTAAATGCCTAAACATTTATTTGGGTGCTTATGCAGAGAAGGTACCGTGCTATTTTAATAGTATTTAAAAGTTTAAATTCTAGCTTAAAGGTATCTTATTTCTTAAATCGTTAGGTAAAAGTACAGAATAGTTACAAAACAGTAACACCCTCCCCGTGTTAAGAATGGCTTTCTAAATAACTATTATTTCAGCCAGCAGTCTGTATTCTGCATAAATACCCAATTTTCTTTTCGCGCGCTTCGATGAGTGCGATCGTTATAAAATTGCCATAATTAAATCCACCAGAATGCATTTCAATTACGAACCATGCTAAAATAACGTTATTTAGAAATCCATTCTTAACACGGGGAGGATTTTCTTTAGTTCCACCTCACAATTTAATAAATAAAAGATGTAAAAAATTTAAGTTAACTTGAACATCCTATCTAAATAAAAAAATTATTTTAAATAGTACGGACTGTAAACTGCCCAAGTACAGATTGTAAATAGTTGGTGGCAGGGTGAATTTCATTGTGGCCCCTTAAAATTTGAAAGGAATTTGACTGTATTTAGACTGTCGAATAGAAAGTCATTTTAACTTGCTTTAAAAGTCTTAGCTAATCCAAATTAAAAAGTCTTTGAAGAAAATAGAGTAAATTTTTACTTGATTTCCACCTTATGAGTTTCCTTTAAAATTAAGACTTAAATAATAGAAAGGGCAAATACATATTTTCTGGTAATAAAAATAAAGTTAGTTTCATTTTGTTTTAGGGTTTCCGATGCGATGTTTATGTTTGATGGGCGCGGACGATTTTTTAGCGGTGATTTGACCAGGGTATTCCGATATCTACATTTAACGGTTTTCAGGTAAACGAATATCGAATTTAAATTTTCCGCATATAAGTAGGTTTCCGGATATTAAGCAATGTAATTCCTTATGTTAAAAGTGGTGGCCATTGCTGTAACGCTCAAACTCGCGCATACTTTTGGCATTCTGAAGATTAAAACAATGTTACCTTAATAAAAATTAAGGTACTTCTGCAGTTTATGGACAGTACTATTTTTTTTTTTTTTTTTTTTTTTTTGTAAATTTTTACATTAGGTCCACCTCCAAAATTTTCTTTTAAATGGCGATTTTTCTAGGTTTTCGACTATGCTGAATACGAAAATCGCATTCAAATTTTGCAGAAATAAGTAGTTATCGAGATATAAAAAGTTATATTATGCATTGTATTCTTTATTTGGCCATCTTTTTTACACGCGTGCGCGCGCCATAAACAAATCGGGTTTGTATTACTGTACACAGATTCGAAAACGTTGTCAAACAAATATATGACAAATAAATGTTATCAAAGGCAAGAGAAGTTACTTTTCTACCAAACTGGATATATTTTTTGTGTTTTTATTCAATGTAACATTTATTCAGCGCGAAAACCATGCAGTGTTTACCGATGTATTGGAAAATTCAAAATGGCGGCCGACTCTCTCTTAAACACGGTAAGTTCGGGAAAAGGTGTTTTAAATAATAAACTAGACAAAATACTGTTAGAAATTCGCTCAATATATATTACCGTGACATAGGTTGACATATATTCGGTGTTTTTTAATAGTATTTTGTATAGTTTATTATTTATAACACCTTTTCCTGAACTTACCGTGTTTAAGAGAGAGTCGGCCGCCATTTTGAATTTTCCAATACATCGGTAAACACTGCATGTTTTTCGAGCTGAATAAATATGTTACATTGAATAAAAACACAAAAAATGTATCCAGTTTGGTAGAAAAGTAACTTATCTTGCCTTTGATAACATTTATTTGTTATATATTTGTTTTTTGACAACTTTTTCGAATCTATGTGTACAGTAATACAAACCCCAACTGTTTATATCTCGATAACTACTTATTTCTGCAAAATTTTAATGCGATTTTCGTATTCAGCATAGTCGAAAACATATCCAAGGTGTCATTTAAAAGGAAAGTGTGGAGGTGGACATAATCTTAAAAAAAAAAAAAATAAATAAAAACCTTTTTTTTTTTTTGGTATTATTATACAAACACCGTGACAGCGAATTAGTAAAATCTTTTACGTAGTATTCTGTTACGTTTCGGTGTGCTGAACACGAATCTGAAAACTGGGTTAGGGTTAGGGTTAGGGTACATTTTTTTCTACTAATTCGCTGTCACGGTATTTGTATAAATTTACCTTTTTTTTTTCATAGGATCTTCAAGTTAAATTCAATTTCTACAGTATCTGGTTTCTTAAATTATGTGAAAGTACAGAATAGTTAACGAACCCTCTCCGCGCTTAATGTTAATAACGAGTTTCTAAATGATAACGACATTATTTCAGCACAATCCGTATAAGTACCAAAGTTGGTCATAAGTTTTATAACAGTTTCGTTCAGTCAGTATTGTAAAAACTGGGGCTGTGACAAGACATCAGAATATTCTTTTCATTTTTTTGACTCAAGTATATATCCGACACAGTCAATCAACCGAGAACCATATCAGTCTATATAAAAACATAAGATATTAAAGGATATATACTCAAGAGTCAAAACAATGAAAAGAATATGCTGTTGTCACAGCCATAGTAATAAGCAAACGATACTGGGTACTTCTACAGAATAGGAACCGAACTGTTTTTTTTTTTTGTTTTTGTTTTTTTTTAACTCTAAACCAAGTTTTAGGTTTTAATTCGGCAAAAGTTAAGACTGGTTCGGTTAAAACTCTGTAGAAACATCTAATATTCTGACAATTTAATTTAACTTTTAAAATGCTGAAAGAAATTAAATCAAGGTGGAGGGGAAGGCTCATGTGAGTTTTTCTTTTTTTTTTTGTTGTTGTTTTTTTAATTAATATAAGAAATATTTTTAAGAAAAAACAAAACTTTTTCTTTTTTTTTTACGTACTGACAGCTAAATAAGAAAAATGTGGGTTTGTATTATTCGAAAAAGTTGTCAAAAACAAATATATAACAAATAAATGTTATCAAAAGCAAGATAAGTTACTTTTCTACCAAACTGGATATATTTTTCGTGTTTTTATTCAATGTAACATATTTATTCAGCTCGAAAAACATACAGTGTTTACCGATGTATTGGAAAATTCAAAATGGCGTCTCTTTAATACGGTAAGTTTGGGAAAAGGTGTTATAAATAAAAAAAACTATACAAAATACTATTAAAAACCCGCCGAATATATGTCAACCCATGTCACGGTAACATATATTAAGCAAGTTTTTAACAGTATTTTATCTGGGTTTTTATTTATAACACCTTTTCCCAAACTTACCGTGTTAAAGAGAGAATCAGACGCCATCTTGAATTTTCCAATACATCGGTAAACACTGTATGTTTTTCAAGCTGAATAAATATGTTAGATTGAATAAAAACACGAAAAATATATCCAGTTTGGTAGAAAAGTAACTTATCTTGCTTTTGAGAACATTTATTTGTTATATATTTGTTTTTTTGACAACTTTTTCGAATCTATGTGTACAGTAATACAAACCCAAAAATGTCAAAGATTTTCTGTTTTGTTTTGTTTTCACAACTTATCGGGCACCTTGTAATACAACAAACTATATGAACAAGAAACTTGACAACTAACGAAAAAAAATTGTTTTGGAGAGGGGGGGGTAATAAGTAAGTTTGAAATAGAAAGGAAATTATTTTAAAAAGATAAAACACTAAAAACACATATAAAAAATTTAAAAAAAAAAAAAAAAAGATGAACCTCTTCAAACTTCAGGTCATTAAAGTTGATTTTTTCAACGAATCCAATAGACTGTTCTTTATCCATGATGAATAAAATTAAAAAAAAAAAAAAAAACAACAAAAAAAAACGTGTTTTGTTTTGAAACGGACAAGGGTTGTTCCTCTCGCTTACATCGACGTTAAAAGTAATATCTACATATACATATATAAAACCTGTCACCCTGGGTGAATAATAGGAACTCCAGCAAAATGGTAGGTGACATTCGATAAAAAAAAAAAATAAATAAATAAATAAACGTTTAGTTCCTCTTTTTTAAGATGTCGTTAAAAAAAGTGCTCGTTTGTGAACTCCACAAACATCGCACTCTGACATTCTTTTTCTACCTCTTTTTAAAATCAGAATGGACTCGTTCCTCCTACCTTCTCTTTAAACTAATAAAAGGCCTCGCCTACTCACTCTCTCTATGCTATTACGCTTCACACTTTTTACCCTCTTAGGAAATCTATTCTCCTCACACTGGCACGCACTTCTGTTTTCTCTTAACCTAATGAAACCGTAGTGTGTTTGTTCTCCCCTCCAATTTTTATTTTATTCGTACCAACCAGTCTAGGAGATATCCGGCGATTCGGAAGATTAGGCGACCGTACCGGTGTTAGGTGAAACCTAGCCTCGATGTGAAAATGTTCCGATTACCAAACATGACTTCCTGTTATAGTTCAAAATAAATAAGCAAATTGATTTGTAAGAAAATATATGAAATTTTTGAACGCTTTTTTGTAAGATATTTCTTGTTACCTGTTTTTGCTTGTGAGAAATTCTCTCGCGTTGGTTTTGCCCTTGGCAGAACGAAAGAAAACCAGTCAGAAATTACAGCAGGCTCACTAGTACAGTACACCTTCAACGTAAATTTTATTAAAGTAAAAATTCAAACTCTAACCCTAACCCTAACCTCTACAATTTTACACAAATTTTAGAGGTATGCTAACCCTAACCCTAACACTAACCTCTAAAATTTTACACAAATTTTAGAGGTATGCTAACCCTAACCCTAACACTAACCCTAGCTTCTACAATTTGACACAAATGTTAGAAGTATGCTAACCCTAACCCTAACACTAAATTTTGACACAAATTTTAGAAGTATGCTAACCCTAGCCCTTACCCTAACCTCTAAAATTTGACACAAATTTTAGAGGTATACTAACCCTAACCCTAGCCTCTAAATTTTGACACAAATTTTAGAGGTATGCTAACCCTAGCCCTAGCCTCTAACATTTGACACAAATTTTAGAGGTATGCTAACCCTAGCCCTTATGGTGAGCTACGATGTTCACTCTTTCGCTGCCGGAAATTCAAGTGCCCCGAGACGTTTTCTGCGCAAGCGGCTAGAGGCGCCCTTTTTCTTTTTACTGAATTGCTCTGGAGGTTCAATGTTTTGATTTTTTTTTGACCAATCAGAGAGTTTTCCGGGCTGTCGGAAATTACGTGTCTGGGAGCCGGTGAAAATCTTTAAAAACCTCTGTATTTTCCAAAAAAGTGCAGTTAACAAAATTCAGAGATAGTGTTGGAAGATATATGTATCACTACCCTCTGCAGCTAAAAACTAACGCGACAACACTGTGAACGTAGCAGGCGAGTCGGCTGATAAAACAATGTGGGCGAACACACAGACACAGTAACTAACTTTTGTATTCCCCCTTCTACTATCGCATGCTCATTTTTAATTAATTTTATGTAAACAATTATTTTAAAACTTCCTTAATCTCAACTAATTCCCCCCTTTTGTTCACTCATAAATGAACTATTATTTTCATTGAAATATTTCCTAAAAAGTAATAAATCTTTTTTTATAAATTGAGAGTTAACTGTATTTGTTTTGTTGATATATTTTCTACGAAAGAACATCGTAAATTCGACTCTCTGTCTTGCTCTCTTTACTTCTTTTCCCCACAATAATAGTAAAATTAATTAATAAATAATAAACAAATGTAAGAAACATTGGAAAAGGCCAAAACTGGCGACCCACCGACGTGATTATTTTGAACACGCAAACATTTCTATAAAAAAAAAAAAAAAGGCTATCTTCTGATGCTTCAAGTAACCAATCTTTTGATGTGAATTTCAATGAAACTAAACAAAATGAAAACCCAAGAAATAATTTCACTACAAATTAACCATGGACCAACAAACAAACAAAAAAACTGCCTTCTAATACTTCAAATAACCAACTTTTGATGTGAATTTCAACAAAAGTAAATAAAAAACTCAAGAAACAATTTCACCAAGGTCGCGAAAAACTATGGAAATTCAACAAAAATAAAAAAAATTTTGTATGAAAACGATAAAACAAATCCTTCTGAATATAAAAATCTACTTTTCAAAAAAAAAAAAAAAAAAAAAAAAAAATTTTTAACATAAAAACCTATCTTCATAACAAAATTATAAAAGACAACATACAGCAAAAGTGTGAATAACAAAAGGGAAAACTAAAATGGCAGAAAACGAAGTCGACATGGCAGCAGAACAAGATAAACCAGTGCAGTCAATTGCGATGAAAACTCCGGCATTTATTGATTCAAATGTACTAGCTTGGTTTTCAATAATGGAAGCCCAGTTCAGTATTATGAACATTAAGCAACCAAGACAAAAATTTTATCATATTCTCGCGTCACTACCAACGGATATAGTTGGAAAATTACAAAACAGCATACTGGAATCAAAAGACATTGATAAGTTAAAAGATGCTGTGATTAATCAGTATGAAAAATCAAAGCCTGAAATGCTGGACAAACTAATGTCATCTTCAATCATGACAGGACGTCCTTCGATTTATTTGAACGAACTCATGTCGTTAGCAGGTAGAATTGGTGTTGGAGAAGACATTGTCCGACATAAGTTCATCCAAGCCCTACCTCATTCGATCAAACCCGTGGTAGCAGCACAAATTGATCTCGATCTGGAAAGACTTGGTAAAATGTCCGATGACCTGCTGTTATATTTTAATAGACAGGAAGCCACGCATATACAACAGATATCATGGAACCAAAACCATCGTAACCAGAGTGATGACGGATCTCAAAGAAAAAGTAATCCGTCACAAAAATCATATAATTGTCCAAATGGAGTTCGTCCTTTTAACAAGGATCAGAGACCCAAAATCTGCCGTTCACATCTATATTTTGCCGAACGTGCAAAATATTGCAAACCATGGTGTAAATGGCCAGACAAACGGAATGTGCAAATGCAACCCAGTTCTCGTCCTGCCTCCCCTGCTTTTAGTAAAACATCGGAAAACTAACCCGGCGAAGCGTGATAGCTTCCACATCTTCGCCGCTTCTTGAAGTAGCCGCACGGTTAGGAGCTATAAAATTGAATTTTGTTGTGGATACGGGAGCTGCAATATCTGTAATCCCAAGAAAATATATAAGCGGTATAGTTATATACCCAACAAACATCTCAATTGTGTCAGCTAATGGTCAGAACATTGAATGTTCCGGTCAAGCAGTATTAAACCTGGCACTTCATAACTTGAGGCGTGATTTCACTTGGACCTTTCTCATTGCAGAAACTACCAGACCTCTCCTAGGTTATGATTTTCTGAATCATTTTGGATTAATAGTTGATTGCACAAATAACAAATTGATTGATCAAACAACCAAAAGATATTCAAACGCACAGCCATCACCAATACTTATGAACATTGCTTTATGCTCGGATAACGTTGCCGACACAACAGTTCACACAATTTCGCAAAAATATCCCAACTTAATTTCTCCACATCGCGATTCCAATGCAACAAAACCTAAAGTGTTTCATAGAATTGAAACTGGCAGTAACCCTCCATCTTTCTCTAAAACGAGGCAGTTATCAGCCCAGAAATACAACATAGCAAAAGAGGAATTCAGGAAACTCCAGAATGCCGGAATTATATCCCCCTCTAAATCAGAGTGGAGTTCGGCCTTGCACATGGTGAATAAATCTGATGGGACTTATAGACCTGTAGGTGACTACAGGTTACTAAACACTATAACAAAACCAGATCGATACCAAGTGCCAAACATAAATTCCTTGTCATCAAAACTGCACGGTAAGAAAGTTTTTTCAAAAATTGATTTATCTTCTGCTTATCACCAAGTACCAGTCCATCCGGATGATGTATGCAAAACAGCCATCACAACACCCTTCGGTTTATATGAGTACAATTACATGCCTTTCGGTTTGCGGAACGCATCTAGTACTTTCCAAAGGATGATGGACAATATTTTCCGCGACATCGATTGTATTTTTATATACATCGATGATATTCTTATTTTCTCAAATAGTGAAGAAGAGCATTCCAAACACCTCGATACTGTTTTACAGAAACTCAGTGAGTACGACCTTAAAATTTCCCTTTCTAAATTTATTTTCAATGTTTTTCAACTTGAATTTTTGGGATTTCACATATCTGTTGATGGTCTTAAGCCAAGTGACAAGAAAATCCGCGAATTAAATGAATTTCCTCAACCAAACGATTCAAAATCACTGCGTCGATTCCTTAGCATGGCAAATTTTTACAGAAAATTAGTTCCAAATTTCAGTGAAATCAGTTTACCACTCACCGAGTGTATTCGGTTGAATCAAAAATCTAAGAAAATAGATTTTACAAAGGAGGAAGTTGAATCCTTTGAAAGGATAAAAACAAGTTTATCAGGTGTAACCGCTCTACCTTATCCCGATTCAAAAGCTACTAATTACCAGCTTGTTACGGACAGTTCCAGTTACGCTGTTGGAGCAGCACTTCATCAAATGATTGACAATCAACCAATTCCTATTGGATTCTTTTCAAAAAAGTTATCACAAACTCAACAAAAATATTCTACCTTTGACAGAGAATTGCTAGCTGCTTATTTAGCAGTCTTGTATTTTAAACATCAGGTGGAAGGCAGAAACTTGTTGTTATTAACAGATCATAAACCGCTCTGCAGCGCCTTTAAAAGCCAAACACCTTACTTTAAAATCCGATAGACAACAGCGTCACCTTTGTTTCTTGAGTGAATATGTGACTGATATTTCACACATAAAAGGTTCACAGAACATTGTAACTGATTGCTTATCGCGACCAGCGTATGCAATCACAATTGATATTTGTGACTTACAGGAGATGGCCAATCACCAAACCACTGATGAAGAAACAAAAACTCTATGTGATCAACTGAAGCCGTATCAGATTAATGAACATAATACAATCCTATGTGACGTGTCTTTACCTTTTCCACGACCTTTTGTCACACAAAAGCTCCGGAAATCTGTTTTTGACAGTTTACACAACTTGTCACACCCTGGAATTGCTGCTTCAACTAAAATGATAACTTCCAGATATTTTTGGCCCAAAATGGCCAAGTCAATAAAGGAATGGTGCAAGGAATGTCAGCATTGCCAACAAGCAAAGATAAACAAACACACAAAAAGTGACGTGCATCCATTTGAATTGCCATCCAGCAGATTTCAAACTGTACACATTGACATTGTTGGCCCTCTACCACCAGTCAAGAGCAAAACAGGCCCGTATTTCTCTCCCTATCGTTATTTATTAACATGCATTGATAGAAATACGAGATGGGTAGAGGCTTGTCCATTGACCGAAATAACTGCAGCGTCAGTATCAACTGCTTTTGTTGATCTGTGGATATCGCGATTTGGTGTGCCCCTCCATGTCGTTACAGACAGAGGTAGCCAATTCGAGTCTGAGCTGTTCTCAGAACTGTCAAAAATTATAGGGTTCCACAGGCTGAGAACGACTTCGTACCATCCCCAAGCAAACGGAATGATCGAGCGAGCACACAGAACATTAAAGACAGCAATTATTGCCAGAAGAGAATCTTGGTTATCTGCTCTTCCTATAGTTCTTCTGGGTATCAGGATTACACCCAACGAATCCAATTATTCACCATTTACTGCATTTACGGGTGCTAATGCACAAATACCTAGATTGTTAATCGATGTGTACGAGGATGCAAACATTGATATAACAGATGCTCACATAAAAGCTCTAGCTGAGGAGATGCGGAAATTTGACACAGACGGATTATCCAGTGGACACCTCCATTCTTTACCTACTGTGTACATTCCTAAGGATCTTCAAATTTGTGACAGCGTCTGGTTGAGAACAGACAGGATTCGAAAATCTATGGAAGCTCCATATACAGGTCCATTCCAAGTTGTACATCGTCATGGCAAATATTTTACTATTAAAATGTCTGATGATGTACACAGTAACGTTTCCATAGATAGATTGAAGCCTGCATATTCTTCAACACCGTCAAAAGATTTTGTTCCACCCCTTCCAGTATCTGACACTTTTGTATCTTCCTCTGATACAGAGGTTGAAAAGAAACAAACTAAATCAAAGTCCGGGAGAACCATCAGGTGGAAAAAGGACAACACATATTTTTATTATTAAAAATAAAAATGATGTAAAAATTTTCTAAACAAAAAAGAAAAAAAAAAAATTTTTTTCCCAACCTACATTTACATGTAAATATCCTACCAAACTTTCCTTCACAAAGAAACCCAAAGCTATTTATCATGAACGATAAACCTTTAAACTCCGTTTACTGGGCGGAAAGTTATATGGTGAGCTACGATGTTCACACTTTCGCTGCCGGAAATTCAAGTGCCCCGAGACGTTTTCTGCGCAAGCGGCTAGAGGCGCCCTTTTTCTTTTTACTGAATTGCTCTGGAGGTTCAATGTTTTGATTTTTTTTTGACCAATCAGAGAGTTTTCCGGGCTGTCGGAAATTACGTGTCTGGGAGCCGGTGAAAATCTTTAAAAACCTCTGTATTTTCCAAAAAAGTGCAGTTAACAAAATTCAGAGATAGTGTTGAAAGATATATATATCACTACCGTCTGCAGCTAAAAACTAACGCGACAACACTGTGAACGTAGCAGGCGAGTCGGCTGATAAAACAATGTGGGCGAACACACAGACACAGTAACTAACTTTTGTATTCCCCCTTCTACTATCGCATGCTCATTTTTAATTAATTTTATGTAAACAATTATTTTAAAACTTCCTTAATCTCAACTAATTCCCCCCTTTTGTTCACTCATAAATGAACTATTATTTTCATTGAAATATTTCCTAAAAAGTAATAAATCTTTTTTTATAAATTGAGAGTTAACTGTATTTGTTTTGTTGATATATTTTCTACGAAAGAACATCGTAAATTCGACTCTCTGTCTTGCTCTCTTTACTTCTTTTCCCCACAATAATAGTAAAATTAATTGATAAATAATAAACAAATGTAAGAAACATTGGAAAAGGCCAAACCCTTACCATTTTGACACAAATTTTAGAGGTATGCTAACCCTAACCCTAACCTCTAAAATTTGACACAAATTTTATTGATTTTTCGTTGCAAAAAAGAAAATGCCTATTTCCCATCTGAATAGTGCTTTTAGCTTCAGCAGGAGCTAGAATTTGGGTTTAGCACTGTTTGACGTTCGGATAATTAACAGCCGTTTCATGCCTTCTGATGAAAGATTCAATTCTCGACTAGAGTCAACATCACAGAAGTTCATAAGGAATGTTCCTTTGAAAGAAAAGTCATTAATGACAGGTCAATAATTCTGACCTTAAAAAGTCTCTGGGAGAAATATATAATAATAAGTTAACCTAATCATTTAGGCTTTAAAAATAGTCTTAAGGAGACGAAGGGTAGAGGTGCCCAAATGCTTCATATTCAGAGAGAGTTGGGTTCCATCTTTCTTCTACGACTGCTTGTCTGGAACTGAAAAATAAAGGCATTCAAAAACTCACCAAACCTATCACTCAGCGGTTAAAATCTCAACCAATCTGATTGGTCTAAACAAAGACAGTGGGTAGCCAATCAGCCAATACGGGCCTACTTATACAGGGTGACCCAAAAAAACAGGCCCCAATTCTAATTAGGCCCCGTTTCTTAGTATTTTGCCCAAATGAAATGAAACTTTGGTCATAACTAGTTTATTATATTCAAAACATCACATCAAAACACTAGGGTATTTGGCCTTTTTTTCTCCGTTGACTGTAAAATATGTAGTTTTATATATATATATATATATATATATACAGGATGACTATATATATTTTATAAATTACTATATATATATATATATACACACACACACACACACACACAGGGTGACCCCCCCCCAAAAAAAAAACAGGCCCCAATTCTAATTAGGCCCCGTTTCTTAGTGTTTTGTCCGAATGAAATGAAACTTTGGTCATAACTAGTTTATTATATTCAAAACATCACATCAAAACACTAGGGTATTTGGCCTTTTTTTCTCCGTTCTTAAGCATATGTTCTAGATGGCCTTCATTTAGCTCCGTGCATTTCTTAAGGCGCAGCACGAAGTTGTCCATGACATTCTTACAGACCGAATTGTTAATGGGTCTCATCTCCTCCCTGATGGCTTCCTTGAGTTCCGTGATGGTTCTGGGTTTCCCTGTGTAGACTCTGTCCTTAAAATAGCCCCAAAGAAAAATATCTTGGTGGCTTAGGTTCAGGCTATGGGGTGCCCACTCAAAATCAGTCTTGAGACTGATCACTCGGCCTCCGTAGTTCTCTTTCAGCCAATCTTGGGACAGGTTTGAGGTGTGAGAACTTGCTCCGTCCTGCTGGAACAGAACTTGCTCATGAGCGACAGGTAGATGGTCTGGAGCTCACTCTTGAAGGTTTTGAGGACCTCCACATATCGCTCCTTGGTGACTGTCACTGCTGCACCAGATTCTTTGATGAAGATTGGTCCGATGATGCCTATGGCCGAGATTGTAGCCCACACCATGCATTTAGGAGAGTGCAGGGGCTTGGTAACTACTTCATTGGGTCTGGAGGACCCCCAGAAGACATTTGTCTTGGAGTTCGCCTTTCCATCAAGATGGAAGTGGGCTTCATCTCGAGCATCTTGACTGCCATAGCCCTACTCTGCTTCTTGTCTGAGGCTGTAAGGGTCTGCAGCGTCTGTATTCTGTATGGGTAAGCCTTGATATCGTTCACCAGCACTCTCCTGCAAGTCTCACGGGACATACCGAGGGAATGACTTCACTTACGCACAGAGCATTTCGGACTCTGCTGGAGAGACTCTCTCACTCTTTCGACCAGCTCGGCTGTTCACTTCTTGGGACATCCCGAGTGGCTTGGACGGTTCTCTCTGGCAGCGTTGAGGTTCTCCACAGTCCCATACTTCTCGAAGTGGTCCACCCAGTTCTGAATTTTGCTTGTGGATGGAACCTTTTCACATTCGAACTGACGCATGAAACTGTCATGGGTTTTTCTTAAACGAGCCTTGATTCTGCCATGTCCTGTAAAATAAGGGAAATCGGTGAATAAATAATGGAAATATCACATAAAGTGTACATGGGGCCCGTTTTTTGGGGGGTAATTGTAGAAATTCTCATAATATATTTTACGGATTTATTTTAAACTAAAGCAGGAAATCTGTTTTGGTAATTAGAACATTTTCACAATGAGGCTAGGTTTTCACCTTACAATGGTATTGTTGTACTTAGGGTCGCCTATACTTCTGAATCAGCGTGTATCCTTGATGGTCATTCTGGCAGAGGGTTGAATAATGAGGTATCTTTTGACCTGAGGTTACGATTTTGCGCAGTTAAAGAAAGTCCATCCTCTCAGGCTTTACCTTCTTGCGCTTTGAGGTGTTAGTTTTTTCTTAATCACCAGGAAATGCTGATGGAATTGTTCAGAAACTTTTTGTAGATCAGGGTGCTCAACTTCTTGGGTGCTTGCTTTTCAATCTGTAACATTTGTTTATTGGTTGTTATAACTGACAAAGTGGATACAAATATTAGCTTGAGATGAATATTTTATTTTCCTAGTTTTTACATACTTTTAGAATTCTGTGTCTGCTCTTTGCAGGACACGTGCGACAATGTAGAAGCCTGGAGACTCACTGTCCAATCCTTTTTTAGGTCAATCATCGGTCAGAGAGAGAGAGAGAGAGAGAGAGAGAGAGAGAGAGAGAGAGAGTGTGTGTGTGTGGGTGAGCGAGCAGCAACAGCAGAAGAGAAAAGAGAATAGATTTTTGGGTATCTTGGTTAGTTGAGTACTTTTAGAGAAAGAGAGGATTAAAGAAACAATGTCTTATCTTCATGGTAGTAGTATGTGGCCTGAGGTCACTTAGGTTCACTCCTACAAATCCACACTTTCCGACATTGTGTCAAACTCACACACACACACACACCTCTACTATTATATAATACAAACTTTGTCTGTGAGTTCATTCCCTATGAACTCCAAAACAGCTTGGTCGATTTTTATGAAATTTCACACAAATGTACCTAATGTGGCTGAGAGTGTTCTTAGATAGGTTTTGTACCAAAATGTCTTCGATAAATACCAATAATCGAAAAAATCTGATGAAAGAAGGAACAGGTAATTTTGACCAAAGTTAACACCATACACAGCCTAACATCACAAGTGCATTTGAGAATTTTTATTACCGCACAAGCAGAAGGGCCCGGCATATAAAATCAACAGTACATTCTTTGATATAACAGAGGCACGTTTAAAATGAATGTTTCTGTTTAGAGAACAATTGAACCATGATACTTTATATTTTCAGTCTAAATTTTAATTAAAGCCATTTTATATATAAAAATAATTTTATATAATCAACAGTAGATTCTCTACAGTGCAATATAGACTACAGTGTATTGTGGATGAAGTAATTTTGGAGAGGATAGAAAAATGGGTGATTTTACTGATTTTGATGACAATAAAATATGAGTGTGTGAAACAGTTGTTCATCCTTATTCATTTCCGGGCAACGTCGGGTTTCTCTGCTAGTATACATATTAGTGTTGGGACGATTAATTAGAATCGAAAAAATCGGAACTTTTTGAATGTATCAGAAGTCTTTGTCTAACGCAAAGCAACAAAACTTTTTGGCTAAAACGTCAAGCATAGGTTCGCTAGTCACAAGTTGAGTCGAGTAGAGTTTGTTGTTCACAACACGAGATACACGTCAACGTTCTCTATTCACATGTCTTAAACGCTTCTCCCACTCCTCCCAGCGGTTTGCCTTTTATAATGTTTCGGGCACACCCAATTTGCATATACCACACGAGACTGCTCAAGATCTATGTGTGATCGGTGGCTTTAAACTATACATAATATACAATATAATGGTCGATAGTAGATTGGGTCTTTAATAATAAATACGGAATCTGTACAAATTAAAATATTATTAAGAATGCTTTATTTCAATAACAGGCATTAGTAGATCAACGTGATTGTTCCGTCCCATGGTTAACATTCTTGTTTTTACTTGAAATTATGAAGTAGCATTATTCGTGCCAAAAGTCACAGTCAAAGCGTAAAATTTCTTAAAAAAAACTAATTTTATTCGATAAATATCAGTTCTCGTGTATTACAAGTCTTTGTCTAACGCAAAGTAACAATATTTTTTGGCTAAAACGTCAAGCAGGGGTTCGCTAGTCACAAGTTGAGTCGAGTAGAGTTCGTTGTTCACAAAACGAGATACACGTCAATGTTTCTCTATTCACATGTCTTAAACGCTTCTCCCACTCCTCCCAGCGGTTCGCCTTTTATAATGTTTCGGGCACACCCAATTTGCATACCCCACACGAGACTGCTCGAGATCTATGCGTGACCGGAGGCTTTAAAAGATAACAGCCGCCATCTTGGGCCTCTTTTTTTCTTTTTCTGTCTTTCAGCCTGCTGCCGAGACAGATTCTCGCCCGTTACTGAGGTAGGTCTTCTCTATGTCTATTACGTTGAAATATCGGAATCGGTATCGGAATCAGAAAAATTTGTGCCTATTTTCCGATGCCAAAATGATTCCTTTAATTATTTTTTTATTTGATTTTGATTTTTTTAAAATATTCCACTGCTGGTAATGATAATAAAATAATAAATATTTATTGATTTAAATTTCCAGTAAAATTAAAATCTCTAGATCATCCCCCTCGCAAATGTGTTTTTACGTTTGAGAAAATATACGCACATTTAATACGTGCTTTTTTTTTTTAAGGTAATCAGGACAAAATAACCATTTTATAGTTAAATATTTAGAGATTTATAAAGAATCGGTAATTGTATCAGAATCAGGAAAAATATTGGAATCGTCCGATCACTAACATATATAAACAAATAAACAAATTCTTGATAAATCGCCCCCTTAAGTAATCCAATTTAACAAATTTCCATTACTAACAATTACTACGATATTATCCTATTGACTACTGTACACTCATTAACCCTTATCCTCAAGTGGCTCCCGGGCCTTGATATATATATAGTTAGTTATAAAATAAATATATATATATATAGCTAGCTATAAAATAAATACTGGGAACTCAAGGAAAGCGGACATTCGCTGGTAGTCGACTGGAAAATAATAAGACAAGCTACCACGTGTAGGGACCTAGACGACCCATGTAGATTATGCTTTCATGAAAAATTTGCTATCCTGTACTTTAAAGAACCCCAACATCTATTAAACTGTAGAAGAGAAATAGCAAACAATTGTGTTCACAGAATAAAATTTACTCTAGGATAGTGTTGTAGTGGCACCCACTCATTTACATATGTGGATAATATTACACATAAATAACAAGACTCGGTTAGTCTGAGTGTGTGTTAACCAGAAGCCACCAAAGGCCGAGCCGAGAGCAGATATGTTCTTCAGCCAAGACTCTCTTACCTGACAACCATTATGTAAATATACTTTTTCTAATACACTTCTTATTGATCTACCTTTGTTTGTTGAGTCTTCATTTGTATTGCCTTATACGTTATTTGGTTCAAGTGCAAACATAACAGATAGTGATACAAAATAATTTTAAAACTAACAATAGAAAATAAACAAATAAATAAATTAAATAAACATGAATATGCATAAACTATCACACATATGTGTATGTATGTATATATATGTGTGTATATATATATATATATATATATATATATATATATATAACTACTTCATTTATTCGTATAAATTTAATATATGAAAGCATAGATTTATGCGTAAATTTTAAGTATTTACTTCAAAAGTGCTCAATACGTAGGTAGAGCTAGCTAGTAATTTATAAAATATATATGGCGATTAAGCTACACTGAATATTCTGCGTTTCATCCAACTATAGGATTCGTCAGGCTTATGCGCGAATTCTGTCGTTGCTTCTTGTTTTTATATATGTTGAGGATTTCTAGTTGGCCAATCAGCTTTCTAGTATCCACCGCGCCCCTTCCTACCAGCCAAATGGGCATGCATTTTATCAAACAAAGGATCTGTTTTAGAACTAGGTTAGTGGGTTTAGGTGGTCGTTCTCCTTGGGTTTGTTTTACTGTACAGTGACACACATAGATTCGAAAAAGTTGTCACAAAACAAATATAGAACAAATAAACGTTAACAAAGGCAAGATAAGTTACTTTTCTACCCAACTGAATATGTTTTTAGTGTTTATATCTAATGTAACATGTTTATTCAGCTCGAAAAACATACAGTGTTTACCGATGTATTGGAAAAATTCAAAATGGCGGCCGACTCTCTCTCGGAGACGGTAAGCTTGGGAAAAGGAATTATAAATAAAAAAACAGTCAAAATACTGTTAAACCCCCGCCGAATATATGTCAGCCTATGTCACGGTAACATATATTGAGCGAGTTTCTAACAGTAGTTTGTCTGGTTTTTTATTTATAACTCATTTTCCCAAACTTAACGCCTCAAAGAGGAAGTCGGCTGCCATTTTAAATTTTCCAATACATCGGTAAACACTGTATTTTTTGAGCTGAATAAACATGTTACATTAGATATAAACACTAAAAACATATTCAGTTGGGTAGAAAAGTAACTTATCTTGCCTTTGATAACATTTATTTGTTGTATATTTATTTTGTGACAACTTTTTCGAATCTATGTGTACAGTAAAAACAGGTTTCAAAGCTCTGCGAACAATAACTGACGGAAAACTCCGAGGATTCGGGTCAAATTCTGCAAGAGAATACCAACACGTGCTCCTATCGTATTAAAAGAACAAAAGGAGGGAACTTTCAATTAGGTGACCGTCTCATTTCACCGGTGTAAACCCAGATTTGTCCCTCGTTAAATAAAGTGTACATCATATATATACCGTCAGGCCAGAAATGGTTGTTATGGAAAATTACGAGCAAATAAATAACGCTTGGGAAGTCATTACTCGTATCTTAATACCTTCCTCTGTAAGTATTTTATAATTATAATATCAATTTTGTTACCCAAAATTTGAATTGTTGACATGAACAGTTTTTTGGGTTTTTTTGTGTGTTATTGTTGTGTGGATTTGAAAGTTTAAAACCCGCCAAGCTATCGCCGTTTGGATGACATATCTCAATTAATTCACATATTTTATTTTATTTTTGTTCATTGTATTTTTTATTAATGATATTATTTTGTTAAATTATGTATTTTTTAAAATTTGATGATTAAGCTTTTTGATGATTTAAATAATAATGAAAATTTATACGAATCGAAACTGTGTTTATGAGGTTTCGTTTCGTTTCTTTTCTTTTTTTTTTTTAAATATATTCCAGTTTTTATACAATCTACAAATCGTTTAAATTTATTTTCTTTTTAAATTAAATTACAAAAATCGGTTCTTAGTCAGAATGCACGCGAACCCCCAAACCGCTTCGGCGGCACGGGGGTGCAAAGATCAAAGTGTAGTATCTGTTCCGACAGATACTGCAAGCTAAGACTAGCAAAGACCAGCTATGACTAGCAAAGACCATATGTGGGGGTAACCCCACATATCCGAACTTGGTCAAGGTAGGGATCACCCTACGACCACAGTTACCATCCAGCTCCCATTTCCCACCTCTCGGGAGCAGGATCCCCCTTTCCCTCCCCCCTCCCTCCATCTCCACATAAAAAAACGGCCTTGTGCCTAATTTGCTCAGTGGGGAAGCAAATAGATAAACCCGTCACAGAACGAAAATATCAGGCGCTTCTACACTATTAGGACGAAATTTCTGAAATCGTAAACCTGTATTTCACATGAAAACAATCGTATCCATGTACCATGTACTCCTCGTATTTTTTAAGATGATTATATCCAAAAATTACGAAAATCGATAAGGTAGAAAATTATTTATTAAAGAAAATAAAAAATAGAATTTGATGAAAACGATCGTAAGACACAGGATAGTTCAAAAGGGAGATAATTTTCCGTTTTGATTTAAACAAGATGGCGGCAAATTTTCACCTGCTAACACGATTAAAAAATTTTTTTTATATAATTCACTAATATTCAGGTAATTTCGACTGCATAATTTGGAAGTTACCAATGTAACTTATTAGAATTGACAAAAAAAAAAAAAAATCAATTGAAACCATTGTTTTTTTTTTTTTTTTTATATCTGAAAACTCCATTTATCGACTACAAAATTTCGTCCTAATTCTGTAGAAGCGCCAAATATTATAGTCCCAAAATTACGTAAATTGATCAATTTTTTTTCTTTGTGTTTCTGTTTCTCGCCATTAAAGTAGCGAAAAGGAAGATAAGTGTGTCCCCTGTATTCGCAATTTTCAAGGTGTTTACATCTAGGGAAAATAAAATTTCTCTCAATTTTCTGTAAAAATTACTCTTAACTGTAAATAATTTTCTGCTCGATGAATTCTCGTAATTTTTGGATATATTACTATTTCCGACATGACAATTAAGTAAGCACTTGTTTTTGCTTAAAACGATCTATTAAAAAAAATAAATAAATAAAAATCGATCTGTCGACTATCTTAACAAGCACCTAAATTTCTGAAAACAGAAAGCTTCTTGATCAATTTACATGATTATAGGATTATGCCAGCTTCGTTCCATGGCGGGTAAGTACATCATAAAAACATCTGTAGCTTTTATTTTTAATTAGGGTGGACTCTGGATTTGCCAAATATTAAACAAAGGAAAAAAAAAAGAGACTCGGTGAATATTAATTTCGTGAAAAGTTAGCATGCTTGGTATAAATAATTTTTCTCCTTATTAAACTATGGTCATAAAACCGGTAGCAATAGACGGCAGCTACTAAGCTAATTAGGGAATGCATAAAACTTAGGAACATCACGATAGTTAGCCAATACTGAACTCCGAAAATGTGACCGTTATACATGTTTATTCACACAATTCTGAATATTGCTAAACACAATGTCAAAGGAGATTGCCGGTACATCTTCGAGCAAACACCAGGGTGATTATGCAGAGGGTTTTATGTGAATGTATATCATCACAGGTTTGGTCAGTTCAGCCGCAGCACAAGGCAGTATTTAAGCAAGAACCATGAAATAATCTGTAGGCAACAGAATCAAATGTGATATTCCGGCGAGTAGACAACAGATCATATACTTCAGAGGGAACAGGGTCGCAGCAGGGAATATGTAGTATATATCCGACGGCATGATGCTGTAGACGCTTAAGCAAATTGGAGAACACCTTGCCAATTCCAGCAAACACTAGGCACCTATATTTCAAGTGGGAACGAATCATTTCCTTGTAAAGCCTAGTCAGCAAACGCGGTTCATGAGGGATTAGGTAGCTCAGGATATGCAACATATAAAGCTCTCTATTAACCATATTTTCGGAGTTCAGTATTGCACACCTGTGGAACTGTCTTCCGTTTCCCTGCTTTCCAGCTGGCTATGGTTGTCTTCAAGTCCAACGTAAACAAGTTTTTGATGAGCCGTTCCACTTAAGTTAACAAATTTTACTGAATTTCCATTACTAGCGATTACTATATTGTCTAATTGACTACTGTAAACTCTTTAACCCTTATCCTCGAGTGGCCTCTGGGCCTTGTAGTAGTGCCTATGTAAAAAAAAAAAAAAAAAAAAAACTTGTTAGATATTTAAGACAAGTGGTCGTCAAATCTGAGATTGCTGGATATTATTACTCCCAGATAGTTATGACATTTCGAGAATGGCACAAATGCGTCTTGAAATCAAATCCAATAGACAAGGATAGGAGAGAGGCATCTAGAGGACAATAGCACAATTGTTTTTGCAAGGTTGAACAGCATACTCCAGTACCCCGCTCACTCAGACGCAGCAATTATTGCGGGAATACCAACGCTATGTAAGGGTCTGGGTGTGATATAGAAATTTCTTTGTCTTCAGCATAAGAACTTAGAACACAGTCAAAATGAGATGTTGCACTGTCCATTAATGTCAGTAGATAATTGAAGAGCATAACTAATGTTGTCGCAACAACACTTCCAGGAAGCTCGTCCAATAAACAGCCAATGACCAAAGTAGCCTGCAGACGATAAGGCAGATAGTTGCAGATCAGATCCAAGAGAAGGACTTGCCTCGGATGGGTAGTTTCTGCTGCAGGGCCGAATAAGGTATGTTTCCAAATAAATTGGTAAAATCTAAAAAAAATGCCGAAATTATGCACTTCTTAGCCTCACGTTCAAGTGCTGATCAAGACGGACAGTTTGTTCCAAACCCGAGTGCGTTTTTTGAAAACTCAACTGAGATGAATAATTATTTTCTGTAAGAGGTGAAGTAAAATGGTGGGATCCTTCTATCGATCCAGTAGATATCTCGCTGCTGATGCAACTCTCTTATATAAGAGTCAGGTATGTCCAAGGATGGAGTACTGTTGCTAGATTTGTGCAGGAGCTGCTAGAAAGACCTTATTCTACCTTGACAGAGTTCAAAATAGACTTCATAACCTAGTAGGGAATGGCCTTTTCTCTTCCCTGCAACCTCTTTCCCACAGAAGAGACGTTGCGAGCCTGTCTTTGCTTTGTCGTTATTTTCATGGTAGGTGTTTGTCTGAGCTCCAATCTATGGTTCCTCCCTTGCGAAAAACTCTTGTCTAGCTGAAAACACTATCAATAATTTTCCCCACTGTTTATCTGTGCTTAAACCTAAACGTAGATTCCATGATCAAAGCTTCTTTCTTAGAACTGCACGCCTGTGGAACTGTCTTCCGTTTTCCTGCTTTCAAGCTGACTACAATTTGCTTATCTTCAAGTCCAACGTAAACAAATTCGTGATGAGCCGTTCCCCTTAAGTAATCCAGTCTACCAAATTTACACTACTAACGATTACTTTGATATTTTCCCATTGACTTCTGTACACTTGTTAACCCTTATCCTCGTGTGGCCTCCAGGCCTTGATAAGTGGTGACTCCTATGTAACAAAAAAGAAAGAAAAAAGCTATAAAGGGCTATAGTAGCATGGGTTGCTTCTTATAAATTTAGTTTTTTTTTTTTTTTTTTTTAATTTTTTTCAGATATAAATTTGAATTAATTTTCAATAATAAGATTTTTCTATTATATAATATATATATAAAATAAGAATTACAGTTAAGTTTACCAAAATAATCCAAGATGGCAAAACTAAAGTAAATTATAAATATTAAAGAATCAATATTTATAAAGTAATCTCAACCAGATGTAAAAGCTCAATAAAACCAAATAGGAGATAGAGCTTATAATAAGAACAAGTAGTTAATAAAGCATGTTTGATACCCTTCGAACTGGAGTTAAAAACATATTTAATTTTAAAATTGAAATTTAATTAACTTTCTTGGATTCTGCATCTTTGGATTTTACCGTCATTGGAAATTTTACCCTTCACCAGAATCTCCATTCACATGAAATCACTTTTATTCACCCTATTCCCTCTGTTTCACTTTTTGTTATCAAGTAAGATCTATGACTTACTTGTTTTTGTTTTTTTTTGTTTTTTTTTTACATAGGCAACACCACATTATCAAGGCCCAGAGGCCACTCAAGGATAAGGGTTAAAGAGTGTACAGTAGAAATTGGTCAATATAGTAATCATTAGTAATGAAAATTTGGTAAATTTGATAACTTATATGGAACGACTCATCAAGAACTTATTTACGTTAGACTTGAACACAACCATATTGTAGTCAGCCGGAAAGCAGGAAAACAGAAGACAATTCCACAGGCATGCAGTTCTAAGAAAGAAGCTTTGTTCATGGAATCTACGTTTAGGTTTAGGCACAGATAAAGAGTGGAAACTTGTAGTTTCATTAAATACTTTTACATGCAAAATCCGATCCCATTCACATGAAATCACTTTTTTATTCACCCTATTCCCTGTTTCACTTTTTGTGATCAAGTAAGATCTATGACTTACTTGTAGTTTCATTTAATACTTTCTGATCCCACATTTTGCTAAATCCTACCCTCTGATGAGAAGGAAAGTATTTCTTCGAAACTCCGCGGATTAAGGACTATCCACTTATTTAGTGTTTCCTTTTTAAAATTAAATGTTTTTAAGTCTTTTTCAAAGTGTTTTTTAACATGTTTTATTAACTACTTGTTCTTATATATTAGTCTTTGAAGTTTTTAACGTTTAAAACTATACAAAAAATATTTTTTATCATTCGTTAGAAAACCATCTAGTCAGTAAGTGTGTATATATATATATATATATATATATATATATATATATATATATATATATAATTATTTTGGCATGATTAATTCCTTGTTTTTTTTTGTTTTTTTTATTTCTTCCAAGTTGGATTCTGACATAGAACTGCCTGAAGATGAAGAAATCCGATTCCAAGAGGCTGTTGAGCTAATGCACCAATCACAACTGACTCGGATCATTGAAGATTGGTTCATTGAATATGTCCAAAATGAAATGCAAGATGTGGTGGTACCCCGGTTCTGGAGTTATTTTCATGGAGACCTTGACGACTCCGGTACAGAACCACTCCCTAATTTTGTTGCCGCTGTTGAATACCTCTACTCCGAGCTGGACAAGTATCAGAAAAGTATTGACCATGTTGAGGCGATTACAAAGAAATATCCGAATCAGACATGTAGAGCAGGGATCCTGTTCAAGAATTCTTTGAGAGAGACGATTACAACGCACTGTAAAGCGATGTTGTTTACTACGAGAGATCGAAGAATCTACCAAGCAACGGAGGATTTTTATATGAAGGCGTTCAAAGTTTACCAAAACGATCAAGGTAATTTTAAAATGTTTTTGAATTTTTGAGATGGATATTGATTTTTTTGCTTACTTGGACTATGGCTCTCACCTTGATTGATATTTGCATAGTGCTTAGTGCTTCAGCCAGTGTAACATCCAACCTTATTTTTGTTGAATTCGGGGAATATGTACACAATTTTGGACCCTTTATTTAGTTTGTAAGGACCTATCTTTGCATCATCAACGCTCTGATCCCCATCTGGCATCAATTGAAATGGATGGCTTTCGTCTTGGGGAGGCTCCATGTTTTGACAAGCTTCTGGGTTTGACCTTTACTCCTGATCTGAAATGGAACACGTACATAAAAAACGGTCTTCTCGTGACGACGACTGAACAATTTTCATGTATGTTGCGTTAGGTCAGTTGATTAGCGCGTTGGTTCGTTATCTAAACGTTTTCGGTTCAAATCGTGGTGTGAGATGTCTTTCTTTTTTTTTTTTTTTTTTTCAATTTTTTAAATTTAAATATTGAACCAGTGTTATTTAAGCCATTTTTCACGTAACGTTCGTTTTTCTGTTTTTTTTTTTTTTTTTACTTTGCTTATCCACCCCTGACCACCCACTCAAAAACACCCAGGTACCCACCGATGTTTTAATTTTAATATTGAAACAGGCTTATTTAAGTCATTTTTCACGTGTTCGTTTTTCTGTTTTCATCGTTCGTTTGCCTTACATTAGTTTTCTTGTGTTTTTTTTTTTCAATGTTTTGATTACCCCCTCCCCCCGCTTAAGTTTTAACGTTGTTTTCTTTTTTTACTTCGCTTATAACAATGCTTACGTCGTTGTCATCGTCGTAACGCTCGATGACTTCCATGCGCGCACCTGTCAATTTGGTTCTTACTTAAATTCAAACATCTTTCAGTAACTCATTCTGGCTGGCCGATTTTATTTTCAAACTTCGGCTCAGATCTTCGGGTTCGATCCTACCAACTTTTACCCCCCCCCCCCCCCCCGGGTTTCTTTTTTATTTAACAGCACACACACCTACAAACACCCGGGTAACGCTAGTTAAAAATAAAATCGAAATAAATACATTCTTCTGAAAGTGCCTCATATTATTTCTGGTGTTGTCGGTATGAGTTATGCCCCTTTATCATAAAACTACCTGATGTTTCTATTCCCTTGCCTCCCCACAAGGACTGAGTTGGACAGAAGGTCGGTTTTTAATGCGGAGAAAATCTAGCTCCCTAAAAAGGAACAAAAATAAAAATTGTCTCATTCATGAAGGATTTCTCCTTCACTGACCAAGGACAGAAATGGTGAAATGTAGTATCAGAACAGATACTATACTATGATCGCGTCCAGAAGGCCAAATTACCTGATGTTATCCATATATTTCACAGATGTAGATGAAGTGAAATTCAAAATTGAAATAAATACTTTTAAAATATTTTTTAAATATTAGATTAAAATATTAATTTTATGGTTTATTATATTTTTCTTCATATAACCAATTATGTTTTTAGTTCCACAACAAACGGAGGGTAAACCTGTAAATTCATCTTTGTCCGTTCGTCTGTCCGCACTTTTCTCAATAACTATGCCTTGGAAGTTTTCAAAATTTTTGCACAAACATTAAACATGATATGAGTAAAAAAGTAACAGAAAGGATTTTTTTTTTAGGAAAACTCCGGTTGCCTCCTCCCCCCCAGGGGTGCCTTTCGTGCTTATTAAAACAGGACCGATAGCCATTAGTCGCATGCTCTTGTGTAATGAATGACTGTGTGAATGTAGGATTGACATGAAATTCTTAAAGATAAACTAAAATGACCGAAAAATGGGCTGAAATGATTTAAATAAATAAAAAGTAAATGACTTAGAATGACTTTAATGAACTTAAGAATGATTTGAATGCTTAAAAAATAACTGGAATCCTTCAAAAACAACTTGAATGATCTGGAGAATGACTTGAATGGCTTTGAGACTGACTGGTTGTAAAGTGGGTTATCATTTTACATTAAATTAATACAGAAAAGTGATCCCCCACTTTTTATCACAAGCTTACAAACATAAGTACAGCATGTAGTAAGAACAGATACTACACTTTGATCTTGGCCAAAAGGCCAAGAAAAGCTGTATTAATTTGCTCCCCCACCGAGCAAATTAGGCACAAGCCCGATTTTTAATGTGAGGAGTGAAGGGGAAATGGGGATCAACTCCCCGGGGAGTAGGGGAGCTGGATAGTGACAATTGGTATGAAGGATTGCCCCTACATTGACCAAGGTCTTATATGTGGGATTGCCCCCACATATGGTCTTTGCTTGCAGTATCTGCCGGAACAGATACTACACTTTGAGATATTAAAGCCTTTATTCATGTTAAAAATACATTGAAAATCAACAATGAACAAAATATTTAGGCACATGGTCAACTCAAAAGGGGGGATTGTGGGGGTTGTTGGTCATCCTTGTCACTCCAGAACTAAACAAAATCAAAAGTTTCTCCCAGCTAGTATCTTCTTTCACCATAATATTGGGTGAGGATGCTCAGGATCGATGCAAGCCGTCACTTCGCTGACATATGACCAGTATTGGCGGAGTTCGCAGTAATCGAAGAAAGCGTGATCAGTCATTTCTACGGCCGTTGTCCCACAACGGGGACAATCAGGCAACTCCAAAAACCTGGAACTGTATTGTATGTTGTTGAGTTGATGTTAATGCATTTCGGGCCAATCGCCAGGTCAGAGAGAACTCCGAATTGTTCAGATGACTCGAAACTGGCGCCCAGCTCCATGCGGAGCGGATCTCACTCTGCTGCCAACCCAAATGCGCGCATAGCAGGTCGTCAGCGGCCCCCTTCACTAGATCCCTGTGGAGTTCCCTATGGATAGCAGTCACAAGGTCACTGGACCTTGGTAGTCGTTTTAGCGCGGCTCGGCACTCTTTCATATAAGCAGATTCTCCCCATGGCCTGCGATGGCTCTCGATAGAAGGGTCGAGAATGAAGTCGGGGAAATGAAATGCGTCTTCTGAATTGCAGCCACATCAACTCCCAGGGACAAGAGGTCGTGCCAGAGGCAAGCCGCCCGGCCCGATGATCTCAAGCCTCTTGCATTCAAACTAGCCAAATTCAAAGCCATTAGGGTGTGTCACACTCAGCTCCGAAGTCAGCCAAGGAGAGGATGCAAACGTTATGTGCCATGCTGAAGGTGGTCAGGTTTTTCATATCCTGACCTTCTCTCGCAATGCTGCCGACGTCCAAAGGATAAATTAATTTCTGTAGAGTGACGGATGGACCAACACTGGGACCCTTCCCTTGCATTGTCTTGACAGTTCGTCAAGAGAAGGGTCATTTTTCTTAACCAGTTTGATTCCCAGAAACACCCCTTCAGCGGCCTGCAGCCTTGTCCACAAGTTAGTCTTGCAGGCCTGTGGAGTTCTGACAAAAGTTATTAGGAGCGGAGCGTCCGGGAAATTTGAGGGGATATTTACATCTTTCCCCTCTATCTGTTTGTAATCGAGCAGAGGTTTTAAGTTTTTCCTCTGCCGATGGGAAATGTCTGTGGCCACAGATAGAGGGCTACATAACATAGTTCCTCGGGGGCAAGGGCTTTTAATTTGGTTGGTCTGCGAGAAGCAGAGGAGTCTCTCCCTTCCCTTGGTTCATTCTTTTCCTTCTCTTTTTGGGGTGGTGGCTCAATTTGCATTTGTGTGGGGACAGGTGTCTGGTGTTGGTGCCATGTTTGTTGTTGGTGTGATGTCTGATGTTGCGGTGTCTGGTTTGGGGATGGAAGTGGATTTTGTTGTTAGGGGTGGTGTATGTTCACGGAGTGGGGGCCACCTTTTCTTCCCCTTTTCTTTTATTTTTATTTTTTTAATTCTTTCGAATGAACTGGGAAAAGGTGAGGTTGAGTTCTTCTCCCTCTCACTTGCGGATTCATCCTCAGTCTTTTCTCCGCTTTTGATTCCCGTCTCGATTGGTGCTGAGACCATTAGTTGTGTCTGCTCCTCTAGTTGCTGCTGCAGCTGTTTTTGTTGCTGCTGCTCTTGCTGGTGTCATTGCTGCTGCTTCTGCTTCTGCTCTTGCTGCTGCGGTAATTGTTGTTGCTGCGGCTGTTTTCGCGGCATCAGCCGCGATGGCTGTTGTTGTTGCTGCATTTACAGAGGCTGCTGCATTGATTTTTGGACTGATGGTGGGATGGTGGCGGAAGGGATTATGGGCTTCCGTTTTTGTCTCATTACCGTGCTCCATTCCTCCCCCTTGGCCTCCTGGGTGGTTTGGGTTTTCCTTGGAGCTGGGGTTGGTGCCGCGGTTGGAGGGGTTGTTGTTGCCTGTTTTGGCGCGGGCGCTGTCTCAAGGGTTGTGACCGCCTTTTGGGTCGTTTGATAAGGGGTTACCCTTTGGGGGCAGCTCCTAGCCATGGGGCCCTGATTTTGGCAGAACCAGCAGTGCGGACGACAGCCCTCCACCACTACCATCATGCTGTCATCCTTATATGTCAACAGTGCTGGTATCGCCCAAACACCTTCACTCTTCAGCCTCATTACTATTGTGTAGCAGCCCAGGTGAGTCCCAGTTTTTGACCGTACTGGGGTCACCTGTTCCACCTCACCGTACTGGCTGAAGAGGCATCCTAGCAGTTCCGCAGGTATTTGGATTGGCACATTAAACACCTGCACCCAAGTCCTTCTTTTGCCCTGATATTCGGGCGTTAGTTTGAGTCTCACATGCTTTATTTCTTGGAGGGAGAGTCTCTCTGCATTGTCCTTGGTGGGTAGGATGATGTCCCACCTGGCGAAGCTCCTCTGGTACAGGTATAGTACCGGAATGTTAAGTTTGTGGAGGAGCTAAGAACAGCATCTATTAACAGCAGACCTTTGATCTTACCAAAAAGGCCAAGCACAAAAGTGTTACGGACAGACTGACTGACCGACAGAGTGACTTGCTTGCACACGACTAAAAATTGATGCCTTGGATTTTTATAAAACTTTCTGAAAAGTTGTAACTAACTGATTTCTATATAATTTTATTTGTCTATACTTCGCAATACTATTTTACCATATCCAAAATTTTCTGTGTATGTCTATTTAGTAGTTTTGCATGGTGCTGAACTCAAATTTAAATATGTTAAGGCCTTGGGGACTTTTGGGGCTAAATGGCAGGGGGTGGGAAAATTATGGACTTAGTCATTTCTTTTTTTGCATGGTGCAGAACTCAAATTTACATATGTTAAAGCCTAAAACTGCACAGTTTGTTCATTTTCTCAACTTTAAATACACTAAGCCTCAAAGGAAAAGAAAACAACAACTTTTGAGCACCATTCTGTACAACATGCTGATTGAAATAAAAAAAAAAACTGCTCGGTAAATGGAAAAGATATCCAGAAATATCAGAAAAAGAATAACTCTGTTGTGTTCAATCAGACGTGCTTTAATAATGACATGCTGCCAAAAAAAAACACTATTATTTATATATATATATATATATATATATATATATATATATATATATATATATAGACTGAACGGAGGCATCAATATATATACAATAATTTATGAATGTTTATTTTATTTATTTATTTTCTATTGCTAATTTAAAAATTATTTTGTATCGCTATCCTAGAGTAAAGTTTATCCTGTGAACACAGGTGTTTGCTATTTCTCTCCTAGAATTTAATAGATGTTGGGGCTCTTTAAAGTATAGAATAGCAAATTTTCCATGAAGGCATAATCTACATGGATCGTCTAGGTCTCTACATGTATTTGCTTGTATTACTATTTTCCATGCGACTACTGGCAAATATCCGCTTTCTTTGCATTCCCAGTATTTGTTTGCTAGTGTTGTTTTCATTTGGTGTTTTTTTATTTTTGAACATACTTTTATGGTCATAATATCGGGTTTTGAAATCTAAGGACGTCATACCTATGTAATATTTCTTGTTATTTGGGTTTTCTTTCGCGAATATTGTGGTCAGACATTTATTTTGAAGTGGGCAAAATGTACGGTATCTACAGTTGCATTTATCTTTTTTTTTTTTTTTTTTTTACAAGTGAGGTCATAGGCAATGGAGAAATCATGACAGAACCTCCCCTCATCATCGGTCTTGTTTGAGTGGGTCAACCATTCGACGTTGTGAACATTGAAATCTCCACATACGTGAATGTTAGCTGAAGGATAAGCAGATAGGACTTTGTCAATTTTCTCAGATATGCTTTGAAAGATAGTAACTCCGCTGTTGTGGGGGCGATAGAGAGTAAATAAAAATGCCGTAGTGTGAGCTAAAGCAACCCGGAAGCACATATAGGGTAAGTTAGGATCTTCCCTGGAGATGTCCCTACCACATGGAAAGCTATCTTTAATATAGGCACATATTCCATGCCCATGGCGATCTTGGGGGTCAGATTTAGAGGTTAAGTTAGAGTATCCTTTAATTGCGAACTCTTCTAGGGAAATAGCCTGTCCAATGCCAGTTTCACTTAAAAATAAAAGGGCTGGTTTAGTCTCCTGTAATTGGGTTTCAACCTCTGGAAGGTTAGAACGTAGACCCCTGATGTTTGAGAAGGAGACATGGTAGTAGGAGTCTACGTTGGAAGTTGGAGAACCGGGTTTAATCTTGTTCGTTATTAGTAGTTTGTTTTGTATTTCTACTATTTGTATTTGTCCGGCGTTGGTTTATTATTATTATTATTATTATTATTATTATTATTATTAACACGGAATATTCTGTGTAGCTTAATTGCCATATATATTTTTCTAACTTACTACTACATATAATATATATAATATATATATATTGATGCCTCCGTTCAATCTCGAAAGACAAAGGATACCCCCTGCGCGTGTAATTGTGTGGCAAGGGTTGCGCAATCGAATCGGTACTGCTTGAGTCCAGTGGCAAGGGGAAGTCCAGGACGTCTGGAAACAATGCTGAGATAAGCGGAGAGTACAGCACCTGGAAATCCCAAATGGTCACCCATTTAGTACTGACCAGGTTCAATGTTGCTTAACTCTGGTGATCCAGCAGGAACCATTGTGGCAGCATGATGATGCTATTATCTATATATCTATAAAAGTGAACGTGTCTGTCTGTCTGTCTGTGTACATTTCCCTACGCAATAACTCTGTCAATTTTTAGTCTATAGACTCGAAATTTGAAATACCGGGTACTGAGATTTGGGAAAATCGATGTGACGGGTGTCAGCCAGAAATTTGGCTGTTAAGGGGTCAAATTTCAACGATTTGACCTTTAAGAACTCTACCAAACTCCTCCGACAATTTTGGGTCTACACCCTTGAAATTTTAGATATAGGTTCCTTGAACCTGGATCTAATTTAATAAAGTGATTTGAGCCCGAAACTATAAATTTTAAGGGGTCATAATAGGGGTCAAATTAAAAAAAAATTTACTCTTTTTTTTTTTTTTTTTTTTTTTTTTGCTCAGCATACACCTCCAAATACCTGGGCAACGCCGGGCTGAAATGCTAGTATATATATATATGTATGTGTGTTTGACAGAAATAGGATCTCATTATATTATTTTAATTTGGATTTATCCTGTGTTTTATTTTATTTATTTATTTATTTTTTTTTTCTGTCCAGGTGATAAAGATCCGGGTGAATCTACAAGTTCTGAAAAATGTGCTGGCTGCGACGAAAAATGGGACATGTGCAACTGTGCCGAATTCATCGAAACGTTTCACATGATCAATAGAAAACTGTAAGTCAAAATTATTATGTACGGATTTATTCTTTCCATGTGCATGCACTCGCCTTCCCTGGCAGCACCATCATAAGTAATTTTTTTTTTTTTAAATTATTATTTGTTTAGTGAGTTAAACTTCTACATAACATTCACAAAAAAGATTGTACATACTTGATACTTGTATTTATATCATCTGAGTTCATTGGTACAAAATGATTTGAATGCTATTCTCTATCTATATAAGAGCCAGGTACGTCCAAGGATAGAATACTGTTGCCACATCTGGGCAAGAGCTGCTAGAAAACACTTGTCCTGCCTTGATAGAGTTCAAAATAGACTTCGTAGCCTCGTAAGAAATGTCCTTTTCTCTTCCTTGCAACCTCTATCTCACAGAAGAGATGTTGCGAGTTTGTCTCTGCTTTATCGTTATTTTCATGGAAAGTGTTCGACTGAGCTTCAGTCTATGGTCCCCCCTCGCCAAACTTTCACAAGAAACACTCGTCTAGCTGTAAACATTATCAATAATTCCCCACACTCTTTATCTGTGCCTAAACCTAAACGTAGATTCCATGAACAAAGCTTCTTTCTTAGAACTGCACGCCTGTGGAATTGCCTTCCGCTTTCCTGCTTTCCGGCTGATTATGGTTGTGTTCAAGTCTAATGTAAATAAGTTCTTGATGAGCCGTTCCATATAAGTTATCAAATTTACCGAATTTTCATTACTAATGATTACTATATTGTCCAATTTCTACTGTACACTCTTTAACCCTTATCCTTGAGTGGCCTCTTGGCCTTGATAATGTGGTGATGCCTATGTAAAAAAAAAAAAAAAAAAAAAAAAATTTCTTCCGCAACTACATATCACCTTAAAATAATATTTTATATTTAAAAAATTATATATGCAGGAGTTAAACTAGTTTCACGTGCCCCAAAAAGATTTTGGACGCAAGAGTTTTCTGCCCCTGGATTTGAAGTAGACGATAATGGAATAACAACTGGGGAAACATTCAACGGATCTTAACAATGGAGAAAAAGTGGGTTAATTTTAACGTATCAAAAACGAAGCTTCTCTCCTTTCACCATAATCGCTCTAACCCCCATCACGCCCCAATCTCGGGGGAAACTCCATGTCTTGAAAAGCTTCTGGGACTGACCTTTACTCTTGATCTGAAATTGAACACATACATCAAATCTGTTGCCAATATTGCTGGAAAAATGGTTGGATCACTCTACTGCTCCAGTCATTATCTCACTGCCAATGCAATCCTCTATCAGTATAAAGGCCAGGTGCACTCTAAATAAGTTGTCACATCTGGCCAGGAGCTGCTCGGTGCGCCCTATCCAGCCTTGATAAGAGTTCAAAATAGACTTCAAAATCTAGTGGAAGATGCCCGTTTCTCTTCCCTGCAACATTTTTCCCTCAGAAGAGATATTGCGAGCATGTCTTTGCTTTATTATTATTTTCATGGCAAGGGCTCGTCTGAGCTCCAATCTATGGTTCTCCTCTTGCCAAACATTCACAAAAAAAAACAGTCGACTAGCTACAACCACTATATGCAATTTTCTTCACTCTCTAGCTGTACATAATCTAAATCTAAAATGCAGATTCCATGAACAAAGCTTCTTTCTCAGAACTGCCCGCCCATGGAACACTGTTCCACTGGCCTGCTTCCCGGTTGAATACAACATAGTAGCCTTCAAATCTAATGTAAACAAATTTAGCTGTCACCATAAATAATCAAATTCTACGCAATTTACACCATTACTGATCACTATACTACCACCTTACATTCATTAACCCTTACTGACAGACAACAAATAATTAATTTCAAAATAATTTATTTTCAGTTGTTTATATAAAATAAATTAGCAGGGGGTACCCGGCGTTGCCCGGGTATTTGTAGGTGTGTGTGTGTGTGTGTATTGGGGGGGGGGGTAACTCAGAACAAAAAGGAAACTTAACGATAGCAATTAAAAAAAATAAAAAGATGGGGGGGGGGCATGTGGGCTCGAACCCGGAGCCTTGAGGTCTATAGACTGAGCATGAACACCTGCGCTACGGCGGTAATGTTAATGTAAGAGCGATTAAAGTGAATCAAGTCAAGGAGGTTTGATTGACAGGTGGCCGCTTAATGAGGCCATCGTGGGAGCGTTACGATGACGGGGCAGTTTTTTGGCGTTTGTTTACTTTGTTTCACTGTGGGAGCGTTTTTTCATTTACTGCGGGGCAGTTTGGGCTTCTCCAAGATGATGTGAATGGGGGGGACCAGCTACCCATTGAAAGGAGTTGTCCAGTTTTGCTTTTATTATATGAAAAAGGCGAATCTACATGCGCCGATTAAAAAATGTTGAATATTTAGCTTTTGAAAGCCGGGCAAATTAAATACACACGCGACCCCCGTTCGTAACTCATAGATATTATGATTTCGACGTGTTATAAAAAGTTTTAAAAATGAGCGACAGCCTCGAGAAGGCGCCGAAAAAATCCTTTTGCGGACATACACAAAAAGTGAACATACATACATACACACATTTTCACTTTTATATATATAGATAATCATAATTGTTAATCTGCACAAAATTGTTTTCATACAAACTAGCGAGGGGTACCCGGCGTTGCCCAGGTGTTTGTAGGTGTGTTTGAAAAAAAACAGGTGCCCGTGAAAAAAAAAGCCTTGACGACGCGCAGTTGGAAAATAGTAAAGTGTGAAAAAAAACAGGTGCGAGTTTTTGATTGACGTTGCGGCGACAGCTATTCAGCAGTTAGCATTTTGTGCGGGACAGTTTTTAATGAGGTCAATAAATGGGTTTGTTTGTTTTTAAAAACCCGCTCCCTCATCTCGAAACGAAAGCTACCGTCTGATATGACGAAGTCGACATTGACCAAACGTTAATTAGCTCTCTAGAGACCACTGGCTCTGGGCCTGTGATTAGAGTCGAGTTTCACTTTTTGTTTATACCGAAAACCGAATGTAATGCGTGCCGATACGGGAAATGTGGAATAATTAACGTTTGAAAGTCAATAAAATTAAATAGACAGGCGAGCTCCATGGTTAATTGTGAGATATTACAATTTATAGATGATATAAAAAGTTTTAAGAAGTTGCGAACCGAGCGAGCGCTTCTCTGAAAGAAGCCTTTTGTGGACATTGAGGAAAAGCGTACATACATTTTCGCTTTTATATATATATAGATTATTTCTTCATAAAAAAACATTTTATTTCAGAATCAATTTTGATTATTTTAACATTCATCAAATTTTATAAAACACCCAATTTTTAAGTTTATCATTATTTTATGGATTTTATTAAACGTTTCCTCTGTTTATGTTATGATTTTTATTTTTTATTCTTTGTAAATGTTTCTTGTCTATTGTGAAGCTCATTGGCCTCTTAGAAAGTTTGCTTTGTATAGAAATTGCAACTGCAGTCAGTAAAAAGCAAAATAGTAAAAAGAAATATTTGTGAATCATCCGAATATGAAATACGTATGCTAATATTATTTCTGCATTTACGAGAAGACACTTCAGCATTTCGGCATATTTCTCGAGATATTTCATTCTTGCATTACTTTGTGGGAATTGAAATGGCCACCCAACCAACTCTCCTGACTAACCGCAAGTAACGTTACTCCTTATTCTCAACGAACTCTTATTCTTTCTTCATAAATTCTTTCTCATTCTCTATACAGTGGACACGCACATATATATATATGAATGTTTTTTTTCTCCAATTATCTTTTCTTTTCTTTTCTCTAACTTCCAGCTAACAACGAAGGGAGTATTGTGGGAATTGAAATTCCCAGGCTAACTCGATTGTCCCCCTTTAACTCTGATAACCGGAGAGCGACACAGCCACGTCACTTCCTGTTTCTTATCTCTGAACTCTCGACCAGTCAAGATGTGACAACGCCCGCTCCTGGTTGGCATTACTCCTTATCCTCGACGAACTCTTATTCTTTCCTCACATGTATATTTATGTAAATAAATCTACATTCTTTCACTAATATAACAACTTCCCCTGTTTTCTAGCTGGTGATAGATGATTTGGTGTCCCCGACGAAACATCTTCCAAAAAATATTTTAACTTTTAAAAAAATTTTTTTTTTTTTAATTCAATTTTCACCCCAAACAAGGCACAGTGCCACTTTGAAGCAGGGGGCTACTATCAAGGACTTAATTAGCGGGGTCATTATGAAGGGAGATGAGTAGAAAGATGTTTGTTAACATTACACTTGAACTTTTGCATATCAGTGCAGTTGGGAAAGCAGAATCCCGGAAGGGAGTTCCAAAGACCCGTAGTTCTGGGGAAGAAACTATTGGAGTAAAAGGCTTTCTTGCACCTAGGGATCTCTACTGTAAAGGGATGAGACTTAGTAGCTTGTTGGGTTTGTCGGGGTAGTTACGTCGGGGAGGTACAAGTGTTTGCAGTTCGTCAGAGCATTCACCATTAAAGTATTTGTAGAACAGGCAGAGGGATGCAACATCTCGTCGATGGGACAGAGGCTGAAGCTTAGATGACAGTTCAGGACCTATCAGGTTGGCGACTCTTTTTTGAACCCTGTCCAGGAGCGAGAGACAAGCAGCAGATGCACCAGCCCAGATGTGACAACAGTACTCCATACATGGGCGAATGGTGGCCTTATAGAGGTATAGGATACTGTCAGGCATAAGTAGTTTTCTAGCATGGGAGAGGGAGCCAACCTTCCTTGCAGCAGCCTTGGCAATGCTCTCAATGTATCTATTCCAGTTCATATTCCCTGTAAACGTTAGGCCAAGGAGTTTAAAAGAAGTACTTTCAGGCAATGTGTTCTTGAAAATGTTTACTTATAAAAATGTTTACTTTTAAAAATGTTTCACAAAGTTAACAATTGCAAAAAAAATAAACATTACACATTTTTTAAAATAAAAGTAACAATTGTCCACATTGTTCCATTTATTTTCATATAAAATGTTTATAATAAATAACAATATATTAATAAATAATAATATTATAATAAATAATAATATGATACCTAATAATATTATAATTCATATTTGTTGGAAGATGTTTCGTCAGGGACACTGAATCAGCTATCACTGTCTAGAAAACAGGGGAGGTAATGCAGCAATGAAATGTCTTGAGAAATATGCTAGAATGCCGACACTTCCAGTAATTCCTGGAAATGAAAGCATCGATTTGATATTTGTACCTGGTCGGATTGAGCTGGCTTTCTTCTGCGAATGAAGTGCATCTCAAACCATCGCAATCCAATTTCATCAATCTTGGGCGAGGTCACAGGCTATGACTACTCACTCCTGGAGACAACTATTTGTGGACCCAATAGTACCACCAGGTTGTTCTTAATTGTTGTTGCCAAGGTTTTCAGCTGCTCACTAGCATTTTTGTTCTAGCTAGGCAGGGAAGAGGAGAAGGACCTTGTGAATGAGCTCTCCCTCTGGTCAATGAGCTCTCCCTCTGGTCAATGAGCTACATGTTCAAACGACCAGAGACGTTGACGGTAGGGGGCATAGGTTTTGTCTTCAGTGGAGAGTAGAAACTGCAACACAATCTCCATAACGGGAATACAGTATATTGTGAGGTCAATCGTTGTCGAAGACTTTCAGTTTGCGAAGATCCGCTGCTCCCATAGGTCACGTCTTGTAGCCATAGATGAAAGTGCAGTTAGGAAAAAGCAAAATAGTAAAAAAATAATAATAATTTATGAATCATCGAAATTTGAAATTATTATTATTATTAATTAGAAGACATAACCAGTATTGCCCGGATATGAAAGTGGTTGGATTAATTTTACTGGTATTAATTAACTAATCTTTATTTTACTGGTATTAATTAACTAATCTTTATTTTACTGGTATTAATTAACTAGCACAGTCCATAAAATGCAGAAACACCTATTTTGTTAAAAAAAAAATTTTTTTTTGTCATTAATAAATTTTTTTTATTTTAGTGACAAGTTGAATTTACTCAGCAAAATCGCTGGATCTTGTATTACGACAATTGTCCACAGAACTACAAAACAACACATTGAGTACACATGTCGTGGAAATGTCGAAACATCTTTTTTGGAAAGCTTAGAAAAGGTATGCGGCTTATTTATTTATTTTTTCATTAGTTATTCCAAACCAAAATTGTAAGGCGGGAACACGGTATATTGTGAGGTCAATCATTGTGGAAGACTTTCAGCTTATTTATTTATTTATTTAATTTATTTATTTTTATTTATTTATTCATTTATTTATTTTTTATTTATTTATTTATTTTTTATCATTAGTTATTTATTCATTCATTTATTTTTTATTTTTTTATTTATTTATTCATTTTTATTTATTTATTCATTAATTTATTTTTTATTTTTGTATTTATTTATTTATTTTTATTTATTCATTCATTTATTTATTTTTTATTTTTTTATTTATTTATTTTTATTTATTTATTTATTCATTTATTTATTTTTTATTTTTTTATTTATTTTTATTTATTTATTTATTCATTTATTTATTTTTTTATTTTTTTATTTTTTTATTTATTCATTTTTATTTATTTATTTATTCATTCATTTATTTTTTATTTTTTTATTTATTAATTTATTTTTATTTATTTATTCATTCATTTATTTATTTTTTATTTATTTATTTATTTTTATTTATTCATTTATTTTTTATTTTTTCATTTTTATTTATTTTTATTTATTTATTCATTCATTTATTTATTTTTTATTTATTTATTTATTTTTTATCATTAGTTATTTTAAACTGAAATTGTAATTTTTGGAAAGCTTAGAAAAGATATACAGCTTATTTATTTATTTATTATTAGTTATTCCAAATGAAAATTATATTTTTTGGAAAACTTTGAAAAGTTATGCGGCTTTTAAATTTGTTTTATCATTAGCTATCTCAAGAAAAAAGAAAAAACAACGAATGAACTATGAGTAAACACAAGTTTGTTTCAATCATATTCAATTGGTCACGGGAATATTAACATCTTGGATCGCTGATTGAGTTAAAATGTGTTCTTATATTTAAAAAGAAAACATTTATGTATCCCCAAGCTACACTACCTTCTGGATGTCAGGATTTATTCCCTAGTTAAAAAATCTGATCTGAAGTCCCCATAGACAGATGATGAAGCACTACAACATCTTTCCGGCAACTCCTGCTCCGACCATACTGGCTTGTCTTTCCATTAGGTTTTGTCTGCTACGCCGAATGTGTGAACCCTAGTAGCTGGGCAACGCTAGGTCTTCTTATCATCCGCTCAGGCCTGCATCTGGAAGGCAATTCCAGTTTTGATTGTATAGCCTCTGCAGATGCTGCAGTCCATCAGATGCAGAAAACCATTGTCTTATGAGACAGAAGGTTGCAATAATTGTTGTCGTCGTTGTCAATAATTGTATTTTCATAATATCAAAAATGTTTTGTAATGTGAACAAACGCATCAGTGCAAATCATAAACGGTGACACCAGATTTATTTTCATAACTCAATAAGGGCTTTTTTTTTTTTTTTTTTTATTTTTTTTACGTGTTTATGAAAGTATAGTGATTAGGATACTAATTTCTAACTGAAAAAAAAAAAGAATTTTCAAATCCATTTATGCTATATTTCAAATCAATTTGCTAGATTTCAATGAATACATGCATGGACGACAGAATCTGTTACTAAATAAAACAAGTAAAATAATAAATATTTCAATAAAAAAACTGCAATGTATATAAATTAGCATTTGCCTAAAATAAAACAGAAAACATATAACAATTAAACAACTTACCTTTTAGCACCTGAAAAAAAACACATCCTAGGGCCACTGTATTCTGAGGTTCTGCTGTATTTTATTTCAATAAATCGCTTTACAATATAATTACAATAGAATTACAATCGCTTTACAATAGAATTACAATAAAATTACAATAGAATTACAATCGCTTTACAATAGAATTACAATAAAATTACAATCGCTTTACAATAGAATTACAATAGAATTACAATCGCTTTACAATAGAATTACAATAGAATTACAATCGCTTTACAATAGAATTACAATAAAATTACAATCGCTTTACAATAGAATTACAATAGAATTACAATCGCTTTACAATAGAATTACAATAGCTTTACAATAGAATTACAATAAAATTACAATCGCTTTACAATAGAATTACAATAGAATTGCTGAAGAACTTTAAAAGTGAAGGAGCTGATTTGCCTTGTCACTATTTTCAATAGCAGATACACCGGAAGTTATGAAGTACGTTTGCAAAAATTCAGAAACTTAATTTTTTTCAGTTTAAAATATCGTCACCTCATCACTTTCATTCTTTTAATATCCTTTGTGTTTACGGATCATCGCATTGGAAACACTTGTCAAATAAATTTTCAAAAAATGATTTCTTTTGCAGTGGTTGGATAAGAAAGTTTTAGGTTGGCTCGACTTGGTCTGGGGTTCCGACCAAATGAGTCCCACCAAGTTGCAGTCTTTGAAAGAATTCAAGGACACCTTACGGCAATACATGTACCAAAACTATGCCCGTACACTGATCGATCAGTTGTTCGGCATCATCATCGAGTATCCCGAATCGGAACCATCCATTCTTGACCTGAAGAATTGTTTGATGAAGACTGACCTGCGATCACACTTGGTCGTATCACTCAAGGATGCTTTGGAGAGTCGTCTCTTGCACCCAGGTTTGTTAAGTTTACTTTAAACCTATTACAGAAGGCATTTTTTTTTTTTTATGCAATATTTTTTATATAATTAAAAAGGTATGATTAAAGAAAATTGAAAAATTCTACTGATAGACACTAGTGATAGGAACTGACCAATCAAATGGAGCCATGTTCTGCTAGCAACCAATCAGAAACCAGAATCACTCTATAAAAATATTAGATCTTTTAGAATTCTCGCACATAATATTTCAATATAACACAAATTTGAGATTTTTTTAATTCCTGATTCTGATTAATCGTCCCAACACTAGTTTAAACAACAATTGAAAAAAAAAGTTGAAAAGAAAACACACACTTGAATCAAATTATTTTTGTACTTTTTAGTTGAAATACAATATTTTCGATTTTCGTTATTATTCTGAAGAAGTAGCAAATATTTTTCCAACAAGTGTAATGTGAACAGATATCTTGCTGCCCAACACCCTACATAATAAATTAATAAGATCTTTGCTCTTTGTCTGCAAACTTTTAAAGTTCAAGACTTATACTGATCAGCTATCTAACGAGAACTCTTTTTCATCTGCAAAACTTTAAAATTATTTTGTTTTTTGTTTTTTTTTGCTTTTTTGACCCTGTAATTATGTTGTGTCATTAAAGGTGTGGTAATTTCTAACAGAGACCTCATTATGTGATTAAAGATTTATTTAAAATATATACATATGAGGAGACGTGTTTGTCCAAGACCGGTTTACCTTATTCTTACGCCAAAAGGTTACAATTGCGCATATGAAAATAGTTCCATGATATTACTCCAGACCCCATTTTTTGTTTTGTTGACACCTGTTAAGACTGCCCTAAAATTTTATATTTTTTTCTAAATCTTTTCTTTTCTGAAGGTGTGAATACTTCCAACATCCTTGCTGCGTACATCTCGGCCATCCGTGCATTACGCGTCTTAGACCCAGCAGGTGTGATTCTAGAGCTGGTTTGTGAACCTGTCCAAAAATACCTCAGGTGAGACGACTTTAATCTTGTGGAATACAGTAGGACCCTGGAATACGGTAGCCCAGGATACGTTTTTTTTTTTTTGTTTTTTTTTTTTTTTTGTTAGGATGTGGAATATGATGCTTTTCTGGCCCCTAGTTATGGTATTTGCCCCGCCTTACGGCTGGTCTTATCAAGTCAGGCTGTCTGAAGATATGGGCTTCCTGAGACGAAATGCATCTAACATTGATGCTTTTTGTTTTTCTACTTCCTTTGGCAAAACTTTATTATGTTCTGCAAAACCAAAAACAAAAAAAAACTCCCCTTTTCCCCACTTTTTCGATCTTTCAAACTATTACCTAAAGTCTCAAATGAACAATATTCTCTTCACATTTCATGGCATGGAATGACCTATAGGGTGGATGTGCCACTAAACAAAAACTTACCTTACCTTCACCAGTTGTAACGTGGTTCCTGCCAACAACTCGCCTCCCTCAACATTGTGCGTTTTTGTTGTTTTTGTCTCAATCGTTTTCTCTTTATAGCTATTTTTATTCTTTATGTTGAACTATCCTGGGTGCCCGGCGTTGCCCAGGTGTTTGGAGGTGTGTGTTGAGCCAAAAAAGAAAAAAGTGGTAGTAGGCAGGCAGGCTCAAACCCGTAACACAAAGGAGGAAAAGAAAGTGAAAGAAAATCTGACGTCTTAGCCGATGTTTCCATGACACGGCCAGAAGTCAAAAGCGTTGAAATTAACCAGAATCAATCCAATGGTGACGATGACTTGCTAAAATGTTGGTGGAAAAATCGACCCCTCTTTCTCCAAAATGACCAAATTTAGGGTGAAGGAATTAATCTTTTTGGCTAATTTTTTTTATATTTATCGTCCGAAGAGTCGAGTTTCAAAATGATACCGATCTCGTGAAAATCTGTCAGTTCTGCCAAAAGTTTTTGTGAGACATACATACATTTCAAAAGACAGGTGAGATTTATATTATAGATAATTATTACAGTCAATCAATTAAAAAATGACATAGCTTATTTTGGCACTTGTACATTTTAATCAACACATTAAAAAACGAAAACAGTGAAAAAAGGTTATATTGTACGTATGCGTTTTGGACTGAAGATCTCCGGAAAAAAATTTCATTTAATTTGATCGAGTATTTTTTTTTTTTTTTTTTTTTTTACAGCGGAAAAACGTTTTTATGAGAGCATGTTGAAGTCAGCCATTATGGAAATTTTTAACACGCCACAGGGAGATAACTCCATGTAAAGCGCCGACACTCCCTCCCCATCTTTAATACTAATTTTTCTTCCTAAAAATCGAACCTTTTGCTTGGTATCATAACAAATTATTTTTTCACTGTAAAACAAAAACTACTTGATGAAATTAAGTGAAAATTTTTTTAGGAAAACTTCGTTCTATAACGGATACATACAATATAACCTTTTCGATATTTTCATTTTTTAATGTCTTCATTAAACTGTACAAGTACCCTTATTTTAAAATAGATTGCAGATCTCGTGAAAATCCGTCGCCTCTGTCGAAAGTTTTTGCAAGACATACATACATACACACATACATACATTTAAACAGACAGGTGAGATTTGTTATAGATAATTATTACAGTCAATCAATTAAAAAACGACATAGCTTATTTTAAAATAGATTGCAGATTGTTGACAAACGATTAAAAAAAATGAAGAGACGCAAGCAGATCTTTTCTGTTAATACATGCAGACAGATACACGTCTGCTCTGAGACTGAATGTACGCGTATACAAAACTCGGGTATTTTCTACCTAATAAACTAGACAAAATACTGTTAGAAATTCGCTCAATATATGTTACCGTGACATAAGTTGACATGTATTCGGTTGTTTTCTAACAGTATTTTGTCTAGTTTATTATTTATAATACCTTTTCCCAAACGTACCCTCTCCGAGAGAGAGTCGGCTGCCATTTTGAATTTTCCAATACATCGGTAAACACTGCATGTTTTTCGAGCTGAATAAACATGTTACACTGAATAAAAACACAAAAAATATATCCAGTTAGGTAGAAAAGTAACTTATCTTGCCTTTGATAACATTTATTTGTTTTTTGACAACTTTTTCGAATCTATGTGTACAGTAATACAAACCCCAAAACTCCCTTAAGAAAGGGAAATCGTGCATATCGTTACAAATGAGTCAGAAATGCAATTAAAGGGAACTAACTCTAATAAAGTATTATACATGGTCGAAGGGAGGTAATTCAAAAAGATTATTTTTAACATATACACATATATATACATATACATATATATACATATATATATACATATATATAACATATATATATACATATATATATATACATATATGATAACAAAAATGTGAAGCAGAGGGAATATGGTGAAGAAGAAGGTGATTACACGTGAATGGATAGTCTGGTGAAAGATAAATAATCCAGTGACGGTAAAATCCAAATATATAACTTCAAGAAAGTTAATTGAATTTCCATTTGCACCATATTCCCCATATTCACCATATTCCCTGTGCTTCACTTTTTTTGTTATCAAGTAAGATCTTTGACTGTCTTCTTTTTTTTTTTTTTTTTTTTTTTGTTTATTTTTGTTTCTTAGGGGCCGCGATAACACCGTTCGCTGCATCGTTTCTAGTCTCACTGAAGAAGGAGTTAATGAATTGTCCGATGAATTGATAAGGGGTTTACCGCACATTGTCGATGACAACACAACCAGTGATGATGAAAATGAGGACTGGAACAAATGGGTGCCTGATCCTGTGGATGCTGATCCTGGTATAACAGCTTTTTTATATTTCTTTTTTTTTTTTTTTTTTTTTTTTTAATTTTTAAAAGATTAACTTTTTTTTGAAAAGAGATAACAAATTATCTCTTTTCAAAAAAATAGTATTTTGGAAAGCTGATTTCTGTCCCTTGTATTTTAAAAGGTCAACATTTTGCAATAAACATTCATGGACGTTACATATAGGGCTTTCATTAAAAGAGAGTCTTAGAAGCATGATGATGCTTAGAAAGAGTCTTATTAGAGTGTTTGTTGTATCTTTGAGAGAGCGATGTTGTTGTAAGAGAGATTGTTCGTGTATAGCGATTCATATATATTAAAATATTCATACTTAGCTGTGTTGAAGAAGGAGAAAGCTCTTAGAGTGAAGAGATAGTGTTCAGACAGTCTTAGTGTAGGTATGAGGTGTAGATTCACATTGTGGATATGAAATGTGTATGTCACGACATTTTATAACACAGATATATAATAACAATTCACTTTACCTTTTTGTAAGAATCACAAACACAAAGACGAGCTTTATCAAAACACATGATGGGTTTATTTCTTCACGACCGGCCGTGGTTTTCATCATCAAGTATTCAAAGCTTCACATATTAAATTTCAAAGTGACCATTTCGCTTCTAGACGTTCGAATCCTCAGACTGTCTCTGAGTTTCTCACTGACTCTCCGACTCTTCTCTTCCTATATTGATAAATCCATACATGTCCGGCCACGTGAGCAAAATTCACGTGTTTCAACATGCGCGAGTCGCACGTTTCCCGAACATTCTGATTTTCTAATAACCTATTTTTTCTTTGTTATTTTCACAAAAGAATTCAACCTACATATCTAATTTATTTAACCCATATTTTATCATCCACATTCTTTCTAACAATTGAATAGTTTATTTATTAATTATTTCATCAGAATTAACAATTTACTGGACATTCCATTTAAACCTATTGTTCTTTAAAACTTATGTCCAAGGTTCGATTTCTACTTTCTCTCATTTTATTTTCATTTTAACTAATCTCTCTATTTTTATACTTACATGAAAAGGGGACAGTCCTTATCATGTAACACAGCGACTATGAATTATTATATCCGTTTACGTTCAACAACTCTTGCGCTTCTTATTTTATCCTTTAGTCCTCACATTCCATCAGTGATGTTTCTGATAAAGGGGGAAGAATTGCTGTTTTCTGGGTCAAAATCTATCCATATGACATTTATAGTAGACTAATTTTTTACCTTGAAATATTTTTAACGCCTTAGAGCAATTTCCATAAAAAAAAAAAAATCCTTCTTCATATATTTATATTTGTTGATCGATACAAAAGGGTTTTCATCCAATTGTTTCTTAAACTGGAGCTTTGTGGGCTTTGGAGAGTGTGGAGCCACCCTTTAATTACCATTGCTCCCAGGTCCACTCTGACCCGGAGTGGTAGTACCTGTAAGGGTCCCAACTATGGGTTAAATAGAAACCAACTTGAAAAAAAATATATTTTATTAAAAACTTTTTCTTTAAAATAACTGGATTCATTAAATAGCCTGAAAAGGGTTGATATGCCATAAAACAAAAACAACCAACCAATTTATTGTTTATATTCATGCAATACCACTCGGAAATTGTCCCATGGCCGTGAGTGTAGATATTAGAGGTGTACATAATAAAGTCTATTCTGTTTGTAATGTTGATATTTGATGTGGGGTTTAGGGTTAGGGTTCATAATGAGTATATATTAATTTAGGTGTATCAGTGCATGCTATATATGGTCTATATAAAGTTTGTTTGTGGTTTTATAAACATTCAATACATGTAGAGGCAGTTCTTTAAACAAAAAGATGAATAACATTATCAGTGGGGATAACAGCAAAAGGCACATACCTTTTGCAAAAGTTTCTTTCGTGTTTCCTGCAATTTAAGATGTGCTTAGTTCGAAAAGGGAAATACAAAGACATGAATTATGTTTGGATATAATCATTTCCATGACGGATCACTTCATCGGAGTTGGGCAAATTACATTTTGCTATTTTATTCCTTTGACTTCCAGGGACATCAAGTTCAAACCCTGGAACACAAAACACCCATCTGTTTGCTAACACACTGGGTATCGAACTAATGTCTCTACGTGTATCTCTAAACTGTCTTTTGTTCTCTCTGACCATGTGATCAATAATAAATCTATGTAGCACAAAAAGAACGATCACCCCATCTTTGTTACGTAATTTTGTTTATCTTTGTTACGTAATTTTGTTTATCTTTCTTACGTAATTTTGTTTATCTTTGTTATGTAATTTTGTTTGTCTTTGTTATGTAGTTTTGTTTGTCTTTGTTATGTAGTTTTGTTTGTCTTTGTTATGTAATTTTGTTTGTCTTTGTTATGTAATTTTGTTTGTCTTTGTTATGTACTTTTGTTTGTCTTTGTTATGTACTTTTGTGTGTATTTGTTATGTGATTTTGTTTGTATTTGTTATGTAATTTTGTTTATCTTTGTTACGTGATTTTGTTTATCTTTGTTTCGTAATTTTGTTTATCTTTGTTTCGTAATTTTGTTTATCTTTGTTACGTAATTTTGTTTATCTTTGTTACGTAATTTTGTTTATCTTTGTTACGTAATTTTGTTTATCTTTGTTATGTAATTTTGTTTATCTTTGTTATGTAATTTTGTTTATCTTTGTTATGTAATTTTGTTTATCTTTGTTATGTAATTTTGTTTGTCTTTGTTATGTACTTTTGTTTATCTTTGTTATGAAATTTTGTTTATCTTTGTTATGAAATTTTGTTTATC